>NC_034409.1:121411644-121525433 GCF_002078875.1 Numida meleagris
CTCAAAGACCACACTCTTTGGCCATTTCAGGCAGAGAACAAAACACAATTTTATATGCCCACAGTGTAAACTAAAACACACTCCTCTCAAGCGTAATAACAAAATAAGCTATGGAGGAAAAAAGTCAGGAGTGCATTATTCAAAAGCAGATTTTATAGAGCTGTTAGGGGTTGCAGTCATTTCTGCTGCTGTCTTTCCCCCAACCATGTCCCACCTCTGTACCGCATCCTCAAATGGAAGAAAGGCTTAGTTTTCCCTTGCTGAAAATAAAATCTTCCTACAGAAGTTAGTGTCTGATCAGAGTGGGAGTTTATTTTATGACTGTCTTTCGAGAGATGTTGGAAGGACAAAATGCCTGAGGGCTGCAAAGTGTTTAACTGTGCATACTATCTTGGGGAACCTTGTTTTGCTGCCTTTTAGCTGCTGAACCACTCTTTTAATTTGAATGACAGTCTGGAGGGCCAGCAAATGCATGCAGTTCAGGTACCACAGCTGAATAGAATCATAGAATCATTAAAGTTGAAAAAAGACCTCTAAGATCACCTAGTCCAACCATCAACCCATCACACCATACCACTAACCATGTCCCTCAGTGCCACATCTACATGTTTCTTGAACACCTCTAGGGACAGTGACTCCACCACCTCCCTGAGCAGCCTGTTCCAATGCCCCACCATTCTTTCTGAGAAATAATTTTTCCTAATATCCAACCACAAGAAGACACAAGGTCAAGAAGGTTGAATATCATGGCTGCTCATCTGAACATAAACCACTCTGAGACTTGTCACCAAAAAGCCCTGAACCTAATCATGGTTTCTCCTTTAGAGTCTGAAGGGAAGAGAGGATTAATCCCTGACGGTCAATCAGGGTCAACTCCACCAGGATCAAAATACAACCAAAAGGAGAGGGACACGGGAATAAGAATTGCTTTGAAGGCTTCATCAAGTGGTAAAAGTGAGTCCAGGATCATTCTCTTTACTGACTTCAGCCTCACTCTGCTGACAGCACAGAGATGCGCCACTGTTCATAAAACTATCCCAAATGTTTTATTTCACTTCAGCCAGTGCCAGTATCTAAAGGCTGGTGAGCACGCTTTCAGGTAGCAAAAATGCTTTGATAACAAATTCTGAGCCTTTTTACAGTTGGTCTCTCTTTGAGTTTCAACCAGGACCTGCCTTTACCCCATCAGAAGTCTTGGAGAGGCTGTTACTCAGAGACCAAGATGTAGCAAGCTCTGCTGGGTACACTGAAGAGACGGTGCAGTACAGTTAGAGATCCTCTTCGCCAAGCAAGCAACGAGAATACCATAATGACTTGGGGATATTTATTTCCTTTGGGAGACGTTCATTTAGTCAAAATTATATAGGTTTTAAATGTGTGTGCTCAATGAGAAAGAAGGGTGTTGTACCACACTGCCAAAATGCAATTCCCTTTCTCTAATCTATTTGGAAAATATTTAACTTCATTTCAACATGCAATTAGATTAGGTTCTTATTGGACTATTAAAATCTTCAGAATAATCATCCATCTAAAGCTACTCCACAGCTTGAATTACTGGTATTTTCTATTTTTAAATAATGTATTTGGTAAGAACCCAAATAGCTTTTAATTTTTTTTATGTAGCTGCCAAATCATAATACAGTAGGTCAGAAAGTGCCTGAAGCAAAATATAATCCATGACATATATGCTATTTTTTTCCTTTTTCTGCTGCAGGCCTGTGTAACGAATAGGCACAAGCAAGTTCACATGCGGTTCTGCTTCACAGGATTTAGTCAGAATTAGCTCATTGAAATAATTACCTTCTGCCATATTCATATTGATTAATGAAGGAAAAAGAGGCAAAATATCTAAACTAGACTAGACAAGACAAAAATGAAGATGGATCTTCTGTACCTTGTCTTATGGGAAAAAATACCTACTTTCTAAACATTGATTAAAATGTATTTTAATATTACTACAGACTTGCAAACTATGTCAGCAAATGAATTTATGAATACATGTCCTCAATACCATTTCTCTTTAACATTTATTAGATGGTTAGTAGTAACAACTGCCAACCCAGATAATGCTGATATATGTAACAAGGAGAAAAAAGAGTGCAAATACATGTTTTTGTATTGCTGGCTCAAAAAGGTCATCATACAACCACACTAGCCATCTTGTTTACTTAATTATTTTTCTGTTTTCAGCTCTGCTTTCTTTTCCTCTAGATGTTGTCTGAGTTGTAGTTTTCAAATAATGTTTCTTATTGCTATACTCTTTGGTCAGCAAATTTGGGAAAACAAAGCCAAAGGGAATCCAGTGACTACCACAACATAAAAATTATCTTCAACTCAGTAGAATGATCCAGAGTTTAAGGTTCTGAGTTTCAAACGTATGTGAGCACATGAGAAAGCATGTGGAATGAATATCAGAATGTAATTCTGTATTCACTGGAATTCATCATTCCTTTTGGAAGGAAAATGCAGTTCTACATCAGTGTTTAGAATAGAAAAGTATGAACGTTCCAAATTTTATTTTACACACTGCTCACCCTCTAAACATGTCCCCTATTCCCAACTGAAACAGCATTCATTTAAAAATGATATACGCAACAAAATAAAAGAAGTCATTTTAAAAGCAGAGGAGGTTCAAAGTCAGTTGCTACTTCAGGCTTTACTACTGTTAATTTTGCATGGGAGGCACTTACATTCAGTGCCAGGCAGAAGCAAAACCAAAATGCACTCTGGCTGCACTGTGTTGTGAATTCTTGGAACATTCTGAGATGTACATCAAATACTGAGGAGTATAAAGTGAGAAATGCAAAAACTGGTCTTAGGATAAGATCTTACAAAATGAGCATGTAATTGTTAATATTACATCGTTTTACCACATATTTCTCAGACAATAATGTCAAGAAACTACCTAAGAAAAGTTCTGAAACTCATGCATCCTTCAGAATAGGAGAAAAATACAACCCAACACATAAAACCAAGACTGACTACACTGTTCCAAATAATTCACCTGAAAACTGATAGTTTTGAAACCATCAACCTCAAATCAAGATGAACCACACATGCCTTCTCTTTGTGAATACTGAAAGCAGCCATGTACATCTGAAACTAACACACCAAACTTAAGTCAACAGAAAAAAAACAGCCAATTTTATGTTACACGTGACAACACCAACAGAACGTGGATTATGAACAACTTAGATCATATATTAAATTTCCTGCCAAAGCCAATGAAATTTAGGATCCTCAGTAATTTAGAAATGCATAACATTTACTGAGGTTTATTTGTGACCTACAACAAGCTACTCAATTTTTAAAGCTACATAATTCATCTGCAAACTAAGAGGAAAAGCAGAAAACTGAAATATCCCCCAGCAGCATTTCTACAAGAAAACGTTGAACTTAAAATCACATTGCTTGCTTGCTTTCCTAAATCCAGATATTCATCAAGAGTTCTGCTCCCTGCAGCTTCCTTGCAAGTAACAACAGCTAATTTTACTAGAAGTTTATTCAGTAGTCTTAAACAGACAACAGCGGGTTGGCTTATCAGTTTTGTATTGGTCCTACAGAATGGAGGATAACTTTTTAAATTTTTGTTCACATCTGAAATATGAGCAACTGAGAAAAAAAAATGCAACCTTTCAGAAGTACAGTCATCAATCTGCTTTTGTAGGACCTCATTTTCAAGCTGGACACTGTTCTCCTTCACTGATCGTTACACTCACGTAACAAAGAAAATGCAACCCCAAATGAGAACCATTGTTTTCTGAAGATTTTTAGTTTTGCAAAGTGAGAGGATTCATAAGGAAATTATACCAAAATTACATGAATTACCACTAAAATAGGTACCCTCTTTCAGCTTTCATCGCCATAGGAGCAGAGTGGTGGAGAGTATTAGCAATATGCAGTCTGAAATCAGCATTAGGAACTACTGAGCTTAGTAAATAGAGACAAATTGGAACATCATGTTTGCAACTGTTTTGGACTTCAGTCATAACACATCTATAATACATCTGAACACTTACACCTGCAATTTCCAGTTAACTTTCAGGTCAGATCCTGAGTCTATTTTAGGAATATCAGTACTAAAGTATAATTATGCTTCCTGCAGATAAACCCAAGGTATAAACACTTGCCAGACAAACACAGCCTTGATCTCATGGTGGAAGGATAGGTGGTAGAGCAAACTTCCCTCTGAGTGGTGTATCTCATATTTCCCTTCAGCCTTTGAGAAGCAAAGACCGTGGGAAAAAAACACCCAAAGCTCACCAAGTTAATTATGGAGATACTTAGTGTATCCAATCAGTGCATATGCATTACACCTTCAAGTCCAGATGCATCAACTGCACATACAAAGCCCATGTAACTTGTTCACCATATTGCTGCACACTGAGCTTCCTCCTACATCCCCCATATGCTCCTTTACCTCCTACAGTAACTACATACCTGTATCAGCAACCACATCATCACAGCAACATACAGTTGCTGCAACAACCAAGTGCAGTATTACTGTCAATCTAATTAACTAGTCAAAAAGTTTAGGCACACCTTAAAATGGATATCTCAGATACTGCTTAGCTATCAAACATGGCTTCAGAAATTTCCAAGCAAAATAACTGCCTAGCTAATAAAAACTACATTATTGCTGATGGGATTTAACACAAAATTTGCATAAACACTAATGAAAGCTACAGAAGCAAATAGGCTCCATGCATCATGATGAGATTAAAGAAGTCTGATATACTGATTGGAAAATCTGCATTTTATTTAATCATTTAAAAAGTAGTTGAAATTTTACTTTAATTGCTTTCACATTGCACTGGCATATGTCCACTCTTTTCATGTACCAGAAGAGAGCTTTTCACAAAGATATGAGTGGCAATTTAAAACAACAGCAAAAACAAACAAAAAACCCCCACAACTTTATAACAAATCTGATTACAAGCATGCATGCAAGCACACACACACTGCTCTGCGAAGATAGATCTGAAACGTGAAAGTGGATGAAAGGAAGGTAATAAATATAGTTTGAGACTATCTCCTAAGACTCTCAAAGACAAAGTATATAAAAACTGCTACTGACCACTGCTCAGTGAAACCAAAATGCTCTCTTGGCAGCAGACTGTGAGACTAAGAAGCAGTACTACGAAAGGCAGTCAAGCTTGGAATTACATATGTTTTCATCAGCTTATCAGAATCTAGGGAGATCTTAACAAGTGGTCCACTCTTTCCAGGATTGTAGACGTTTCTCTTATATACACTAATAAAAAAAGAAGAGATGAGCGGAGAGTACATGGACAACAGCTTTTAAAATTATCTGTGCTAAAAGTGCCCATATCTCAAAAAAAGTGATTATAAACTTTTCAAATTCTAGCCCAAGTGTAAAAATACTGAGCTTCTTTATTTCAGTTTAAGTGATATGAGTGACTAGAGAGTCATGTGCGAAGCATAGTTCCCTAATGCTAAAAGCGCATTCTTATGGGGAACACACATTGATACTAATAAAGCAGCCATCTCTTTGTATATAATTTAGAGCTTTTTAAAAGGTCCAGAGTGAACTGCTTTCCCCCCTTTTTTTCCCCAGTCACCTGTGAAATCCAGGACAATGAAAACATACAAAAACAAAACAAAACACACACACAAAAAATCCAACCTAACAACCAAACACCTGCAAAGTAGTCCATGGAAACATTCTGCTGAATGAAGACTGGTTTCCTACATTTTTTTCTATCATATCTGAACCAAACTGTCTTCACATCACCATTAGATCACTTTTTACCACATCTCCAGATCCCCTCCCTGTGTGTTTGGAATCAGAGAAGCTCCAACTCCAATGCGCTCTGCCCAACCTGCTGCCCAAGTGGCAACTACTGCTAACAGCAGATCAAGTCAACCATGGCCCAGTCCAAATGAGTCTCACAAACCTCTGAGGAAGGACATGAAAGCGCTTCTGTGGATAGCCTCCAGCACTGCTCTGCTCTTGCAGGGAAAAGTTCATCCCTACTGCTTGATCCCAAATTACAACTTGTTCCATTACATCCCTGATTTTACCATCTGCCACTATTGAATACAGATCAGCTTTAACATCTTCGTAAATGCCCTTCAGGAAGTTTTAGGCTGCAACTAGATTGTTCTTTAGCCTCTTATTTTCCAAACAACACAAGCACAACTCTGCTAACCTCTTCTTTGGCAGCCACATTCCTTAAGCCTCTCGCTTTGATAGTCCTTTCTCCAACTTTTCTACCTACCTCTCAAAATGAGTGGCTGCCAAGACTGAAAGGAGCATTCAAGGGCCATGAAGATGATTAGAATAAAGGGTGGGAAATTTGGGGTTTTTTTTAGCCTAGAGAAAAGAAGACTCTGGGGAGACTATATAGCAACCTTCTAGTAACTAAAGGAAGCCTATGGGACAGACATGGAAAGAGTCAAGGAGTATAGTAATTACACAAGAAGTAAGAGTTTTAAGCCAAAAAATGGAAGGTTTAGATTAGATATAAGGAAGAAATTCTTCAGAATGAGAGTGGACACTGGAATACATTGTCCAGAGAAGTTGCAGTGCTTAAGGTAAGGTTGGATGGGGCTTTGGACAACCTAATTTAGTAGAAGGCATCCCTGCCTACAGCAGGGGGCTGGAACTATATGATCCTTAGGGATCCTATCAACCCACACCATCCCATGATTTTGTGATTCTGTTCCAGACACTCTCACAAGTGCTAAATAGAAGGGATGAAAAATTTCCTTGAAGTGTTTTTTCTAGTGTAGTCCAGTGCTTGGTTTACCTTATTTGCAATGAAAGCACACTGATAACTCATGCTTGATTTGACATAATGCATGGGGCTAATTTGTATCAGATACTGAACTTTGTATTTCTCCTAAATAATCCTCAGGTGTTTTCTGTTGTTCCAGTCTTCAAGGTTTGAGTCCTTTCATTCAGCATGTCAACCACAAATACAATTTAGCCTACCTTCAAATTCGCTCAAAGTGCATCTTGCTTCATGACCCAGACTGTTAATGAAAATCCTAATAGTGTCAGGCTCTATATCCTTCCCTAGAGTACACTGCTTGCCAAGGACTGCCACTTGGATGTAAAACCTTCCAGCAGCCAATCTTCAGTCCATCTAAAAGCCCACTTGTCTAGCAAATTCTTCCTCACCTTTCAGACAAAACCTCTGTTGGAGACAGTACCAACAGCTCTACTGAATTCTGGGAATACCTGTCTCCCTCACCCCTGCAGGAAGTCATTTCATCAAAGGCAGCAATAGGTCAAGACAATTTCTGACTGCCCTGTCCTTCACTTTCACAGTGAGAATATACTCCATGATCCTTCCAGGCCCTGAGATGAAGCTGTCGAGCTTCTCGTTTCACAGATGCTCCTTTCGTCTTTCTCAAAGACTGGGATAATGTGAGCTTTTTTTCCTTGACTAGGGACCTCTCCCAGCTGCACAGGTTTTCTGCAGTGACAGACAGTGGGCCCACATCTGTCAGCTCTTTCAATTACCCCTCCACAACTCCTATCCAATTCTATTAAGCTGAATATATCCAGCTTCTCCAAGTGGTCCCTAACCTGTTGCTCCCAAGCTCTTGTGGCCTCCTTTCTGAAAATAAATAAATAAATAAAAATGCTGGTATAGACAGAGGCAGGTAAATGGGCTTTTCCTATGAAGACTGATGGGAATAAAGCATTTCGTGCCTCCAGTGTTCTGTATCATTCTCTACTAGTTTGTTTCTCCTACTCATCAGTGAATTAACAGTTTTCTTGAACTTTCTTTTGCTACTTTAAGAATTCCCTCTCACTACTTCAGCTAGTTTTGCCTCTAACTGAACTTTCTTTTTTCTTCTTGATTTTATTCATATGTGACCAACCTATGCTCTTATGCTCCTCCTCTGTTATCCATCCCTGTTTTCCACTTTTTGCATGCTCCTTTTCTGAGCTGCATTTCACAGCGAAGTCCCCTGCCCAGCCAGGTGGAAGACTGAGCAGCCTGCCACTTGGTTTCTTACCCTTCTCACCTCTGCCCCCAGAGCCCTGTGGTCACCTTCAATCTGCTAAAACCTTTTCCTGGCTGCATCACTGATGCCTGTCTGGATGAGCTGCCAGGGAAACAGTCAGAAAACCAGATAAACCGTGGCACCCTCTCTGCAACACCACGCACGTAGGCTCCAGGCAAGCAGCAAAGCTCCATGGACATCTGATCTGGCTGGCAAGCAGGATGCGCTGTCCTACAGAGGGAGAAGTTGCTGCTGACCACTAACACCTGTCACTGCATCTTCATAGGGTAAGTCTAAGCTCAGTGCCACATGGTGTCCAGGCTCCAATTCTTCTGCCAACAGAAATCTCCTTTCTCCTTTGCTGCTGAGGCCCAGGCAAGCAGCCATAAATAGAGATAGAGCCATTTGTGTGCGCCATTGCATCTGCCAAGTTCCCCTAGTCCAACACTTGAAAGCTGGTAGGAGACACCTACCAAGGTTAATGTGAGCTGATGGATGGGAAAGAGAGAGCATCATGAGCTGGAATAACCTAGCACAAGCCCACGTAGATGCCAACAGGCTAGCCACAGGGCTGCGGCAGAGGGCCACCAGCAAGTAATTGCCTGCATCTCCTGAGCAGGTCAGTGATGAGCACTTGGGAAGGGAGCACAGGTCCTTTTGGCTAAAGATTGCAGTAGACTATTTTAGGACTACTGAGATCACCACCCATCTGGCCAGCTTGAAATACATCTGACAATGAACTAAAATGTGTGACAGACAAATAAACAGACAGTGAAGTTACGTAAGCTTTATGTTACCATTCAGAAATCAGGCTGTAAAGTCACTCCCACGCACTCACATGTCCTCCATATCAGCAAACAAGTCTTGCCAAAATACAGGTAAACTATCAGCATGTATTTATTCCACTCACTGAACCTTAAAAATATCTTGATTTCCTTCTCCGTTTCTTTTCCTCTAAATCTTACTTGACACTACTGAGATCATATAGTCAAATATACTCTTTTTGTTTCTACACGCTAGAGGAAAGATGCATGATGTCTCTGGAATACAAGATTTTCTCTAACCTCTCTTCATCCACCACTTCATTATAAAAATCAGGTTTTGTTTTATGCCTGAAGACAGAAGATGAAGCAGATGCTAAAAATTCCACTGTTGTTGTTGGGCAGTCTATTACTCAAGTTCCATCAAGATATAATCTAAATGGCCCAACAGCACTGAAATCTTATTGCAGATTTGCTACCATAAAGTTGAAAATGCCTCTTCACAGAATGTAGCATATTTTCTCACATTAGAAATATTATAAAAATGAATACTACCCACTAATGAATCTAAATGGTTAATAGCCCAAAACTTGGCAGATTAACATCTTCCACATTCTTCCAGGTAGAGCTAATCCAAGATGTACCTTCTAATAAGATGAGGAATATAAATTCAGTTTTTTAGCTGTAACATAAAAAAGAAAAAAGAAATCCAATGGAGACCCTTGTGGGATTTAGGATACTGATGTACTACAAGTAAAATCATATTGACTTTTTCCCTTCAGTATCTATGATTTAGATAATGAAAACACCAAACAGTACTAGCAAAAACAGAAATGATAGCCTGCAGGTTCAAGTCAGATTGCTCCCTGAAGTCCTTCTAATAAAAAATAAAATTTGAGAATCACTTAACGACTTTTTCTTTCAGTACTCACGACCACAGATGTCATTCTTACTGAAGTCGAGTTAACAAGTGAAGGTTTGCGGTCATAATCTTTGATGTGTAGGCTACTGCTAACCAGTGACTGAAACTTGGTTTTAATACATGCCAAAAAGATAACTAACTTTGAGGAGGCTCTCTCAAGAGTCACCACAGAAAGCCTTTGTGCTGCTGAAGCCAGAAAGCAATCTTATAAGGAACTGAAGGTGATAGTACAACACTATTTAATGCACTACAGGGTAAGGGAAAGAACATAGAACAACCTACCATTATCTAAGTGCTTGTCACAAAACGTGCTTTTCCTGAAAAGTCTAATGGTTAAAGTGCAGCTCAACATCCAGTTTTGGAAAAGGTTAAAGTGCCTGACCTGAGCAATGGTAGATAGTTAAATTCAATGGAAAGCTGCAAGTCCTGTGTCAGTTCATACAAAGCAGGAGCAGTGCTTCAGAAGTCAGCAGTAAAGGTAATTGTCTTGATCCCAGGAAGGCTGGCTGGCATTTAAAGAAGGGACAGGCAAATTTATCTTTCAGTTACACTTCCCTCGAGTGGAGTGGCAAAATTTGTTAACTGAAATAGAAACAGCTGTAAAAATAATGAAGCTAACTATTACTGTCTTCTTTATAAAGGGGATAGATCTTTATGGATTAGCAGGCGGAAAATTACAAAACAGTCAGGCTTTATCACTAACCTTCCCCCTATCCTCTGGAGGAGAAAGTCTTCAATTGAAGCATCTCTGGCAGGTGAACCAAAGCAAATTATGCTGTATTCTTTCCAACTCTATCCTAATGCAGGCTTTTCAACACAAGGCTGTATTTGCAGACCTCCAATGTGAAAATAACATTACTTATGATGTCCCTACAGTCTGCGAAAAAAAAAAAAGGACAAAAAACCCCAAACCAAACAACAGAAAGTAACAAAGAAACTAGAAAACTTACCACTCTATAAACTATTCAGCTAAACCTGATAAATGTTGTCCCTTCATTCTGCAAGTAATCCTCTCTGTAAGCCATGGCATCCATGACTGCTTGGTGTGAGGAGAGGCCTATGCAAATACTTCTTCAAACCACACAAACTAAAGAACACTGCAGTCACATGAGCAGAAGCTCAGTCCTTCCCCATCAAGAATGGAACCTTCCTGTCATCTTTCTGGGAATATTCTCATAAAGGTGTGGTTTGAAGAAAAGCAGGCACTGACACGAGCAGTCTCAAGGATTATGTACCAGGTTCTGTAACATCACAACACACCAGCACAGAAAACACTGTAAACAGTACAAAAAACCCTTTGCTCTTCAAAGATGCTTTAAATTGCACTGCTGGCACTACTAAACTCACACTGGCCCCTAGTTAGATGTTTTAGTATCGCACAAACAATGCATGATCCAAACTCTTCTACCACTGCATCACTCTGCATCTCGGTATTTCATCAGTCACTGAAATGCTGCTTCAACCTGTTCCTATGGATGCTGCAAGGACTCCGCTCACTGGCATTACAGACTTCTATTTAAGGTGCAGCATGAAGGCATACTTAAATGTTTTCCACAAAACAGTGCTTTCTCAATATATATGTCCACCCCCCTAAGTCCCAGCTCCCCCAGAATGGGTGGAGGTACTATATTTAAAGCACCATCACTCTCATTTCAGTAACCATTGTATTCCATCTGTCCTACTGAAGCTCACGGTAGAATTCATCTTGTAATCTGAAAGAGGTAATTATGATTCTTTAAAGACTGCCTTTTGTCACAAGGTCTTCAGAAGCTTTTAACAAGAGATATCAAGCAGGCAGACAGATTTTTTTTTGCCAGATAATGGAAATGTTACTTAAATCAATCTTGTCAGAAGAGGAAATAACTGCCACTTTACTACGTAAATATCACAGCACTGAAATACCGCTGCTCCCTGGAATAAAGATAAGGGTTTTATAGAATAAAGGTTAAAAAAGATCTTAAGAAGGTTTTCATTTCTAAAAATATTATTCATGTTTCAAAATAAATTCAGTTTCATTTTCTCCTGTTTATTTGTTTCTCCATTAGGAGATTTCTTTTATAACTTTGTCAAAACCTTGAAAGTTCTTTTATAATTAATTCTTGTCTAGCAGCAAAGGTGAGAGCCTGGATTTACCCTCTCCAAGTGTCACACAATGGTCATGACAGTCTCCTTTGTTGTTCCTCTCAAACTTCTTTATGCCCTGTAGACTGCCTTCAGTTTCCCAAGACCTCCTTTTTCCCTTCCTCAGCTTTCTTCTTTGGCATTCTTCACCTCACAGTTCTGCTGCTATTCCAGCATTCAGTCCAATAATAGAAATAGGGAAACCTGGGCTCCCTATCTCAAACACAGATTCGATCTTTCAAGTCAATCCTTCTGCTTGTCCCTCCCAGTTCTTCTTGTCAGTGCCCCACCTCACAGAATCACAGAATGGCTTGAGTTGAAAGGGATCCTTAAAGGCCACCTAGTCCAACTCCCCTGTAATGAACAGGGACACCTACAGCTAGATCAGGGCACTCAGAGCCCTGTCCAGCCTGACCTTGCTCTGAGCACCCTGATCTAGATGTAGGTGTCCCTCATCCATATGCCTGTCTCACCACAGGCACCAGGGACGGTGCAAAACGAAGCTGTTCCAACAAAGGAAAGGAACATGCAGAGGAACTCGAAGGTGGCATTACCTCCACTCACACCCCTCCCTGACAACCTCCCACTCCCACCCAAACCCCAGCATCCTGCTGACCTGTTTTCTCATCTGAAAAGGCTGCTTCTCCCACCAACCCACAACACTACCCACAAATGTGCAGAAAACAAAGAACCCGTGGGCCTACACGTGCCTCTCAGAAGCTCCTCCTTGGCTGCAAGCAGATTTCCAGAGGAGAGGTATCAATCCAAAGTAACTTAGAGTCACACTTTTTGGGTTAGAACTTGAAATGTTTGGGTTGTTTGGCACAGCAGGGCTATGTGCACTGCCTGGAAAAAGCATAGGCACACACGCTGCTGCTCCACGGGGCTGTGGCAAAGAGGCTGCTGCTCTGAAGCCATTACTGCCCTGCTTTACAGTCAGCAAAAAGTCCTTCAGGCTAAAAAAAAAAAAAAGTAAATGTTTTCCACAAGAATACTTGAACATTTTATTTCCTTAATTTGACTCATTCTAAATAAGAGTAATTAGTAAACTAGAGCACACAGTCAATCTGTAAGCTTATGTTTGCAGTATACTTTTATGTTTAAGAACAAGAAATATTCAAGGAGCAGCTATTCTGAGTCTTAAGTCAAAGGTTTGTTATTCTGAAATTATTGTGAGTAGTTTCCAACAGAGATAGAACTGCAATGGACGTCAGACTAAGGAGATCCAACTGCAGATTCAGTGTACAAAGCAGGATTCAATCTGGACTAAGGTATGAACATCTTGCAGACATTTAAAGTGCGACACAGAACAAACACAGTCTTAATGTAGTAGAAGGCAGGGGGGCAAGCAAAATGTTTAAGTCCACAGACACACATAAGACAGACATTTGTATGCGACGATAAATTATGTGATGCTGTGTACAAAGCACACATCCACAGAATCAAAATGAAAGCTTATTAGGATTAAAACATCATTAGATTTTTTTTTAACTAGATTTATGGCAGGAGGTAGATGTCAAGGTATGCAAATCATGTCATCCACCTGGAAGGCAGAAAAATTTGCTGTAGGGAGCAAGCAAATAAAGAAATAAATGCAGAATATTTTTGCCTGGCTCTGAGAGGAATGGCTACAAGAAAATTGACTCTATTCCCTCCAGCAGAGGTCACAGCAGTCAACAGGAATTGTTAGTATGATTCTTGTAACATGAGAATAAGCTAAGCTGCCAAGTAATACCTACACTGCAATAGTATATTGGTTGCAATGGTATTTCAGACACCTGCTTTAGCAGCACTACAGAAAAAAAATCCCTTATTTTACAGAAAGAGGACATTGATCTCCATAAAGAAACTAATCTAATCAATTTTCTCAATGTATTTTTTTCCTTTCAAACTTGACACAGCCATCTTTTCTCAAAAGATTTCTGGCAGCCCTGTGACCCAAGGCAGGACTTTTCACTATAATGAAAATCTTGTTTGCACATAGTATCAGTCACCATTACTACACGATAGCTTTCCAGAAACTGTACTTTTTTATTATTATTTCTGCTAGTCAAATGAAATTGTCTACTCATTACAAATTTGTTGCTAGAAACTCAGGAAACTCAAATATGAAGTGAAGGATTGACATCTGTGAATATCTTTCAGCACCAATCGAATGCCTGAGCTTATGGTTCTTGAAGACACTGCTGTTCCCTACTCTCATTTCTGCCTACAGAACATCCCATAAACACAAAGCAGACATTTTTGTTTGTCCCTATACAAAGGCTTAACCTGATGGATTATCTCCTTATGATTAGTTTTGAAACTGATGCCAAGTGCAATAAATAATCTTTGAGGAGATACCGTGCATTGACCATGTGATACACTGCAGGGAGAATCCCCATGTCTGTTTTTCTCAAATGACAATTTTGTTCAAATTAAAGAATCATTATGCTGTATAGTGGCCACCTGTTCCTAGCCATGTTTGGATTGAGGTCCTAGTTTTGTGACAAAACTTCCCCCTCCCACCCCCACACACATACACATTGTGGTAAGAGAAGGGAGACATTTTTCCATACTATCAGACTTTTATTAACTTATTATTTGTCTTTTATAGAAAGAGGACCATCTAAGTCCATCATAATGTAAGGGCTTGCAGCGTATGCTATTCCTTTGTTCCAAGCATTCAGTCATGCAGCTGGTCGCTGCTTTCCAGAATTTGAATTTCTGGTGAGAACAAATTGTGCGATATTATTTAGAAGGTGTGCAGGCAACCATTAAAGAAGCAGTTATCTGGTCTCTCATATCCTAATCATCACATGAGGCACCACCTCCACTCAATACCTGCCTCAGCAGCAAAGAATTTCCCACATCAAAGGCTCTTTTTTTTGCCCAAGAGATGCTCAGGTCCCTTCAGGTGGCACCCCACACACCATCCCCACCTCTGAAGATGCCACTGGCTGGCAGAGGCCAATGAGCAGAGCTGGTGCTGGAAGTATAAGCCAGACATCAGAAAGAACTGCTTGGTGAAAGCACCACTGTACTAGAAAGAGATGTCTCACAGAAAACTTGGCTTAAATTTCAACAGCACGTGGCCATGAGCCACAGGCATCCTGTATGAAGCAAGAAACCAAATCCTTAAGAACGCTGAAAGAACAAGAGGCAATGTGATGCTACAATCAATCCTTTTCCCATCAACAAGATTCCTCCCTGGAATTTTTTTTCTCTCATTTCTTTTCTTTTCTTTTTTTTTTTTTTCCTTTCAAGTCCAGACGTTCACAATTTCAGCAGTACAGGAAGCATACCCCAGTGCGAGCATCTTCCCCACTCCCCCTAAGTCGCATGCCATCCCACCATTAGAGACCAAGCAAACCCAGCCACACTCTGCTTTTTGCCCTCTTCTCCTCTACTCAGCCCACAAAACCCCTCCATCTGCCAAATCTCCGTCAGACCATGGCCAGGGGCTTGAAAACTGGCTTTGAGATGGGAAGGTTCAGTGCCTGAGCAACTGTTCCTGTCTTTGGGGAAAAAGCAGACTGTTGGATAGGAGTCATTTGCATTCTGATCTGCCATCTGACGAACTATACCAGCCAGGCCAGGAATATAGCAATTTCAAGACTCTGTTAGACACTCTGTAACTGAAGACAAAGACATACATCTAAACTAATTTTTTTTTTCCACAAGATCTGGATTATCACTAAAGAACAGACTACAGACATATTACATCCACATCAAATCCAGAGTAATTCTGAAGAAATTCTTTACTAGGGTTGTTGTGGCAACCCTTTGAAACTCTACCTCAAATCAATTTAGACATAAATATTACCCAATTACACTTGCTGTCAGTGACTCCATCTGCATGAGAAATGTGAACACAGAGTTTGAAATGAGTCAGTCTCAGTTAGGAAACTGGAAAATTATTTAGCTGTGCTGAGGAGGCCATGAAGATGCTCTTCATCTACTGAAGAGGCAACCTGCTATCACAAGTAATGTTACATACTACTAAAAGTTTGTGCAGCAACTAAGAGGGCATTGTTCAAGTTTGTTAAGAAGAGAAACTAATTCTGGTCACCAGCAAGGGGGCAGGGAAGACAGAAGTATTCAAAATTACTTTGATTTGCATCTAGAGTAAAATCAGTGCAGGTACTCAGATGGCCCTAAAGAAGAGTGGGACTCCCCTAGCCTCCTCTACCGGGGCACTAGGGAGCAGACTGCCCTCTCCTTGTGCCTCTGACAGCCACACGTCTCATCTTAACCAAGTTGCATTGTCGAGTTACATACAATTCCACCTCCTGTGATGTGACTTCTCCCAGCAAATGTCCACCTAAGAATATGACAGTTCACCTCAGCCAAGGTGTTTTTTCAGAAACATGACATGTGGAGATGCCACTTCTGCAATCCGGCTTCCAACACACGTGCCCCTCATGGCTCATCTTTAAAGCAGAAAAGGAATCTTAAATTCCTTAAAGCGAATACTTTTTCTTGTTTTTCAGTAAGCCAGGTTTTCAATGCTGTTCAACGCTCCCTTTTAGAGATACAATAACAATATGGAGAAGTATGCAGCAAACGAGATAGCCAGTCTTTTTATTGCGTTGCTTTTTCTCCCCTCCTTCATCTTATGTATATGCACATCTCTGCTGCACTTCTTATCCCTTTTTCTGAGATTCAAGCAAACGCTGAGAGAGCAGACGGCTCTCACCGTCTCTTAGAAATCTTAAGTGCTTCTTACATATTTCACTTGAATGTTGCCCTCAGAGAGCCTGTGGGAAGTACTCAGAAAAGCAACCTCTGCTTTAGCGATGCTTGTCCCCTTTAGCTTCATCAATCACTGACAAAGAAAAGAGGCTCTGCCAACCAGCAGCTGCTCTTTGGCTTTGGCTGTGAACTCCCTTTTGGAAGAGACATTTTCTCTCCCTCGACTATGGAAAGCGCAGGGAGAGCAGTCTCTGAAGGCCGTTCTGTGCATCAGCGTTACTGAAAACCCCCCTTACCCACCACTTCAGGAGACCCCTCACTTAAATTTCCAGGCATGCTCCCCTACACTTCCCTGCTGAAATTCATCACTCATCTGCTCTCTAAATCAAGCAAATTAACAACTGTGAGAAGACCTCTGTAAATGTATTTCATTTACCTAAGTGATAGCTACTCAACAGTGAAGGTTCCCTATTACTAGATGGCTTGGCTACTAACAGAAAGATAAGGGAGCTTTAAATAATGCAGTGATGATGCATTCCATTATCTTATAAGAGACAGGTAAATATATGAAATAAATTAAGAGAAGTTGTTTATGATGGAGTCTGTGGGTGAGCATCTTAAATGGAGACTGCATGTGGAAGCTTGGCAGCCCTTGTTTGAGAGATGCCTGTGTTGCAATGCATTATAGTGTGCTTGTTAAATTCTTGTAATGCACTTACTAGCATGAGAAACAGAATATGGCTAAACCTACTCTTACAGCATCCATAAAGTCGTTAGCATCCACTCCCATAGTGCAGTGTTTCACCCAATAACTTATTCTTCACGTCACAGGACATGCCCATAAGTTGTTTTAAGTCAGTGGACAAACTGGGGGAATTTCCAGTGTATTCATACTCATCAGGAAAATGCATTTTCAAGCTGGATCTGAGAGACAGGCCCAGAGTCATGGGTCAGTTCCAGAAAGGAGCACATTAAAGGACTGTAAAGCTAGAAGTAAATGCCCTTTGGATAAGACAGAGCTAATGAATTGCTGCAAGTGATATAAATGAGAAAGGCCACTCAGGCGCTGATTTACATGACAGCACCATGAGGATTGATGGCAATGAGAAAGAACCAAAACACACATTCCTACAAAAGAAGCTCTGTTGCCCTGGTGGTTTGAAGTTTCTTCATTTAGCCATATTATGTATTTTGAAAAGTCCGACAAGGCTCAGTTAAAAACAGACAGACCTGTACCATCCTACACCACGACACTGTATCCTTGCAGACATCTCTGAACAAAGTGCCACCAATAATGCCCTTGGCACATAGTTGAGATTTCACTGCTGGAAGGGACCTTTAAAGGTCATCTAGTCCAATTCCCTTGCAATGAACAGGCACACCTGCAGCTAGATCAGGGTGCTCAGAGCCCCCTCCAGCATAACACTGTCTCCAGGGATGCGACTTCTACCACCTCTCTGAGCAACCAGTGCCAGTGCCTCACCACCCTAATTGTAAAAAACGTCTTCCTTGTATTCAGTCTAAATATTTCCTCTTTTAGTTTGAAACCATTTCCCCTTGTTCTGTCACAGTGGACCCTGCTGAAGAGACTGTTCCCTTCCTTCTTACAGCTCCCCTTTAGATACTGAAAGGACACTATCAGGTCTCCTCAGAGCCTTCTCTTCTCCAGGCTGAACAGCCCCAGCTCTCTCAGTCTGTCCTTGTAGTGTAGGTGTTCTACCCCTTGGATCATTTTTGTGGTCATCCTCTGGATGTGCTCTAAATCATCTGAAATATCCTAAGAGATCTTCCTCCTCTCTTCCCTCTCCATGACAACCTTCCCATGTGTATTCCTCCTGAGTTATTCATCTGAATACGACCAGCTTACACCATTTTTTCAGCAACAAATTTTACCTTCCAACTTGTAACTGCAAGCTCTGTGTCCTTGCTTTCTATCATGCCAGAAGTGACATTCACAAACCTCTAAGCAAAAAGCTTCTGTACAAATCCCAACCATTCTCAAAGGGTCCTGTCTGTGAAATGCAATGACTGTGTGTCAGCCCCACTTCCACATGTTATTTTCACATTTTTCAGCAGCACAATAAAAAAGGTACACATAGCTCCTTCTTACTAGAAGGAACAATTCACACAGAAGTTGCCTTTAATTCTCCCTAGAGAGACACAGAATTTTAGGAATGTCATTATCCAACTTGGAATGAGTTTTTGCAAACTTAACACACGTCACCAAAACATACAAAAAAGGCCACTGATAATCTTATAGCATGAATTGGAAAGGATACAAAGCATCTTTAAGCAGCAAGTGGGATACTGCAGTCTGGTTGGTACTACACCGCCAATGTCCAGCACACTACAGCCACACCCTGTGCTAATTGTTCCTGTACCAAGATGTAACATAATCTGTGCAGCAGACGGTAAGGTTAGAGTTTGCTACAGCAAATTCAGTAGAGCAATGCCATTCAGTCACAGGAGGAAGGAAAATAATAAATTGTGGTAGAGTCACCAACCCTGGAGGTGTTCAGGAAAAGGGTAGATGTGGCACTGAGGGACATGGTTAGTGGGCATGGTGTGATGGGTTGGTGGTTAGACTAGGTCATCCTAGTGGTCTTTTCCAATCTCAGTGATTCTATGAAATGCTGGTATTTCACTCGCCAATGTTAGGCATTAGCTCTCCCCCGGGGCTCCAACATGCTCATCTGTAACGGTGCCAAACATCATAATGAGCCCTTCCCACACCACCACCAAGCCACGCCGCTGCCAGGAAGTTGGCCTGGGGGTGCCACTGTTCCTCTGGGGCACAGGATACATGCTATAGTACTCTTCCCTTACACATAAATGTATACATGTAATTAGATGGGGAACCAACTTATTTATTTTTGGTCACCACATTGCAAAAGCACACAACTCCAGCAAGCATGTTTCAAAAAAATACCATTTTTGTAATGAATTCTAAACTAGTTTAAACGCAGGAATACGTACTTAACAGAAGAAATGAGGTTGGGGGAGGATATTGCTGTTTCTACCTGCAATAAATTAAAAAAAAAATAAGTACTTGGGAATGTCAAAAAGAAAAAAAAAAAAGACCGCTATGTCCTATGTAGTATTGTTCCTAGCATTCTCACCAATCACTGGAAGACCAAAAAAAAAAGTAGTAAACATTTCATAATGAAAAATAAACAAATGAGGAACACTGCAGATTGGCATAAATGTTTCTGCAATCATATAATTCAGAGGAACAAATCACAGATATTATGTTAATTTCCAGAAAACTAAATTGAGAAAAGCCTGGGCCCCAGTTTATACCTTGGAAATTGCCTGCAAGCAATGCATCACACTCAGAAAAATGTCAGAGTTTAGTTTTTATATTCTATGCAAACACATACGTATATATAATGGTCTACATCCACTGTTTTCTATTTTCAAGTGAGGGCTGTAGAGCCTTCACAGGCACGGGTGATGTATTGAAGCACAGCTTTTGACAATCACTTTTCAGAGAGCTGTATGTTAGAATAGAAGGGCCAATCACAAGAGAAAGCCCCCAGATACTTTCTACAAACAGGGGTAGTTTACTCAGTATAGTCCACTACAAATAGCTCCCTGAGAAAAGCAAAAAGGATGGGTAAAGCTTGTTTCGTTTTGTTTTCCAAATTCAAATCGAGCTCTTGACATAATTTCACTCACTGGAGAGAAATGATGTTGTACTGAGAGACATGGTTTAGTGGGGGAAATATTGGTGGGAAGTGGATGGTTGGACTGGATGATCTTGGAGGTCTTTTCTAACCTTGGTGATTCTATGATTCTATGAAATAAAAAGAATCAACTTCTCATCTACCTGCAGGCAGAAAGTTCTTTTGTTGGCAAGTGCAAAGCAAATGAAGAATTTAATTTAAGAAACTCCATATTTTGGAAAATAAATATTCCTTCCATCCTGTCAAACAGTAGATCTGCAGCTCTCCCGTACCCATATTTTTATCACATACCCTCATGTTCTGAGCTTAGAAACATAAGAGGAATGAATCCAAACTGAGAATTTTTTCAGAGCCACAAATTATTTGTCTTTCCCGGCACTCAGGTGCAGCTGATATGTAGGTAGAATAAGTTCTGGGCTATGCTATTAGAATCATTATTCTCCTGGAAATTGCTGTGGAGCTGCTGGTTGCCTGTTTTTTTTGTTTGTTTTTTTTTTTTGGGGGGGGGGGGGGCAGGTGGTTTTCTTTTGTTTTTTACCTCTCATTTACAAAAATATTTTAGGATATTTATTCTTAAATAATTCAATTACAATAAACAATAATAATAACTCAATCAAAGCATTTTTAAAAAAACAACAAACAGCTAAACCAAACTAGAAAGTTCTAGAATCAGCTTTAATTTCTTCCTATTCAATTTCTGAACTTTTCAAATAAGCTGTCTGGTCAACCTTGCTCAGCTATCTACCTTCCTGCAAGTCTTGCCTTCCAGTTTTCCTATTTCACAACTGCATACCTAAGAACAGAGGCAAAAAAAAAAGTTATAGCCAGCATATACATCGCAGAAGTTTTACATTTCCAAAGAAAAAATATGAAAAAATACAATGAAAAGATTCTAGGCACAGGTAAAGCTATGGATGAGCAGGTTTCAGTCTTGTTCTTTCTCGAGCCATTTTTCCTCGATTGAACTGGTAGATGGGAACCCCTAACATGCTACCTGGTACCAAGGCTTCTTTCTTCTTTCCTTAAGAGGTACATGTCCTTCCATGCATGTTAACACAAGCCACGTCAGATTCTGTACAGAGAACAGTACATTTAAAGCTGGAAACTTATTTTTGCTATATTTCACACTACAGCCTTATTTTCACATTCCAAACTGATGCTGCCCTTTTCCAGAAGATGAAGCAGCACACAGAAAAATGCTTTCTTATTTCCCTCACTCCCACCCAGCCCTTTCAATCTAAAATCATCTTCTCACTCACGTTTCCAAACATCACTCACCATTACTAATGGCTCACAACTAACAAATGGATGCCTCAGAAAGTACAGCTTCTGCAACTACAAGGCAGTCCCGCCTCCCTCGTGCTTTGCTGTATCACCTGAAATTCAGTGTCATCAGCAAGCGGCTGTGTTACTGCATTTTGCTGTGTTTCACATCTTTTATTTCACAAGAATTCAACTTCATGCTGCTGCAAATGACCTGTCAGCCTTGCAGCACCGCACTACTGCTTTCTCGTGTCTCTCAACGACGCCTCCGGAAGCTAACTGTCTTGACTACATGCTTGTCAATACACCTTTTAAAAGTCCATATGATGCATCAGGTTCACAGAGGGAGAACTGTAACTGTTGGTCAGTCTCTACAACTACAGATGCCCATTCAGTTTAATACGTCAATGCCTAACCTTTACCCTCAGTAAGTCTTAAGCTCCGGAAGTGGCAAGCTGGAAGCCTGCTTTGCCTATCTGCAGTTGGATGGGAATAACGGGTTGATGCTTGCACTGATGAATCTGTTTTGTGTTTTTTTTTCCCCAGCACTTTGTTAAATAAACGCTATTCCAGTTCACAAAATTACTGTGCTCAATCTTTATAAGGAAGTGTTCTGCACTGTAGATTTGTTATGGTTCAGCATTTTGGCTGAGAGCAAAAATGAAATACGAGCACAGAGATGTAAACAACAACTGCATTTCAGCTCTGCCAGACAGTTACGAGGTTCACCTAATCAATACAAAAAAGCAACTTGGCTCCAGCAAAGCTTTGTTCACCAATTAAGCATTTAAAACTTAAGAGTGCCCAAAATAATTCCCAGTCTCACCACCAAGATATCTGTGTGTCTGCACATATGTATATGCACCTGCATAATTCCTTTCTCTCATGGATCCATTATCATCATCATCTACAAGTTAATATGCCACAAAGTCTGGAAAAGCAGAGCAGAACACACTGGCTAGCTGCTGTTTTTTTAGCAACACTGTCATCACGACTCTAGCCCATCCTGTGATGAGGCCATTAGTCACAGCCTCACAAAAAACACAGTGTGTACCCAGAGGCAAAAATTCTTAGGACAAGTGCCGCTGAGAGGTCAGCCGGATATCCTTAACCTTGTTTGAACTACTACTAGTTTCGCAGACTTGCTCAAGTAACTGCTTTAATTAGATTTTGAGCAGAAAGGAAGTATCTTGAAGTTCTCATAAATTTAACCTTGCAGAAGAGTGATTTCTTTGGTATAATCATTACCTATTTATAACAGACATGGGACACAACTAAGTCAGTTTCCACTTCATTTTCATAGGTTATCCACTACTCTTTTCTAGTATCCCAGAAGAAGTGTCTGCTGTCTGGAACACTGATATATGTTCTGTGTACAGCCCAACAGAGTATCAATAATGATACATGAGCATGCTGCCACTTTAATTCCAAACAAAATTATCTTCAACATTTGTTTTATAAGCATAGCACTGCTCGGTATTAATTTCATACTTATCAAGACAGAGGAATAAAAAAAAAAAATACTGATGAAAGCAATGCCCTCTTAGAAAATAAACTTAAAGAACAAAACAATTATTAAAACAGTAGTGAGGTGACACTTCTAAAAATTGCCACTTCTCATTCTGACATTAAATTTTTGCAACATAGCTAATGTAGAGTACATCACACAGAAAATACCTTGCAAAATCTGAAACGTCCTCACAGCACATCAATTTAGTGCAGTTTTGTTTGGCAAAGCCCTTTCATGTGCTCCCCTCTTTACTCCTGCAGTGCCTCCATCTTTGAAATATCTGCTCTAACCAAATCACTGATGTCCAGTGAGATGCTCTAATGCCCACAAATAACTCAAGTACTACAGTTAAGGTCTCTCTACAGACACAGGGGACTGAAGGAGGTTATCCAAGATTATTTCCATGACCCACCACCACGGAGTACAAATGTCCCCATTGCCCAGACAGAAGAGGTCTTCTGCTTCTGCACAGCTCCCAGTCCTTTGTGTTCTGAGCCACAAAAGCAGCACCTTACTGCCATCCATCCCTTCTGTCCAGCCTTGTGGTGTCAGGTATTGCCCCGTAGTCACAAGAGCCTCAGAGCAGCCAGAACCACTTACTCACCACCACTTCTGAGGCAACTTAACTGTAACAAGTGTTCAAACAAGTTTTGATATTTAATTAACAACAGAGATATTCACAAACTTCTTTTGGAAACCTTAGCTATTCTCAATCAACAGATGTGCATTCATTCTTGTGCTCCTAGGATTATATTCATTCACATGATCACACTGTGCAAAAAATGAAACATTTCTGCAATTCACATCAACAAAAAAATGCAATGATCTCTTTTCATCTTTTCTCCTACAACTCTGAATTTTAAAAATGTCCCCTTGAATGTTCAAAATATTGCTTATATTAGCTTATTACTTGTAGCTACATAGCACAGATATATTTTGTGGTTCAAAAATCACCACCTGGCTAAGTTCTGTATGTAAAACTTCATTCGAATGCACAACAGTATTAAGGATACTAGGGTTTGTAAGTACATTACAAATTGCTACTCCAAATCCTTGAGTGGGTCTGAATAGCCCCTGTTTGAACACAGGGCATCCAGACAGACCTCTCTTTTCTGCAGAAAAGGTCTAAAATCCTTCCTGCTGAGATATGAGCAGTCCAGCCAGCACTCATTCAAAACTTCCTATTGGACAGACCTACCTGTATGGGACTTACAGTCATTTACATGTGGAAAGTCTGCTGGATCTTAACTGCTGTCTCTTTAAAAAAACATACAATGAAAATAATCATTCTTGAATGAGTGTCAGTGTGTCTGCACCACCTCCTTGCTCATTAATCTGGAAATATTTCAGTGTAGCCAATACTGAATTTACAATACCGTCAACTATCCTAAAGCTTTTGATGCACTGCATGAGTTGCAGCTCTAGCAATGTTCAATACCTTTGCCTGTCTCTGGGACTTCGGGTTTGTTCATTTTAAACAAGATCCAAAAATTGCAATAGAAAATATACCACTATACAGTGTATTTCCTGGTTTAAGGAAGTTTCTCTTTCCATAGAGCTGGCATTTCACATCGTATAGCCTCACTGCAACTGAGAAATCCAACTTGTTCCAAGATCTGACACCATGAATCAACTGCCACAAACTTTTCAAGAAATGCTGTCTCTTTTGCAATAAGCAAAATTTTCTCTTTTACTCCTTTTCCTTTCATCATCCTTGAAATGAGGTTCTAAAATAATCAGAAATTAATTTTCATTTAGCACTGAATAACGCATCTCTCATCCTGTGATTATTTTTTGTTTCTGAAGCAATCCAGTCATTGTGCAACAGCTTTCTCAAGTGACAGCTGGAGAATCCTTTATACTACAGCTCAGTATCAGTTCAGACATTCAACAAGCTTCATAAGTACATCCAAATTTTCTACATCCAAACATTTCTCTCTCCAGAAATGGGTTTTAGAAGTATGTGCACAAACACACACATGAAAAGAACTAATTTATTTATGACCTTTCAATTAACTTCACACTTTTTCCAAGCCCAAAGCTAATCCTTAATATGGAATTGACATTTACATTTTCAGCATTATAAACACTGCATGGGAAAAAGCCTATACAACTGACCAAAAATATAACTGCAGAAAGATTTTCAAAGAGCAACAAAAATTTGATGCAAGACAACCTGATCTTCAGCAAGATCTGCGCTTTATTGTTGATATTCCACTAGACTGATAGCCTTATCTTTTTAAGATACATAAAGCATGACCTTCAACTAATTGTTTTCATCAGCAAGTAAGTTTACAATTTATTAGAAATTCCATGCAGAAGAAAATTGAGTTATAATTACCCTTTAATTTCATTCACAGCATTTTACAGCAGCTGCAGAGTCCTCTTCAATAAAGTTTGACTGATGAAGTCTACTGCATATACTCAGCCATATAAATAATTCAGTTGCCTAGCACGGCAGCATCAATTCAAGGACCTTGTTCATTCTTTGCAGAGTAATAAAAACACTCTAAATCCAAAGGAAATTGCAATCTGAAATTGTTCTTCAGGATCTGAAAGAAAAATCTCTTCTCTAAACACTGAGGCACTTGGCAGAAGCAGCTGCCCACAGACACAGCACTACGTCTCCCTCCATAAAGAAATCTCCCTTTCCGTGACTAGAGGGGCAGTCCCATGAGAACAGCTGGGCAAAAAGGCAACCCATGTGTTTGACTGGGGCTGCCTCCGTGCTGACAGATCAGCGAACATGGAGCATAAGGACTGAGTTCACTCCTTTCGCTCCTTCTCAGGGCACAAACACACCTTTGAGCACTACAGATCTGTGCAGCTGCAGATTTTCACAAACCCCCCAAGTGTGTCTTTAAGACCTCCACTTCTCTGGTACATTGGTGGTGAAATGACTGAAACTTACCAAAATTACTGAAGCTTGAACTGGCAAATACTTTTCAAGTACAACATCTAGTGCACTCCTTCGATTTGGAATATTTCCATTTTTTGAACTCAATTGTAGCTAGAAAAATAGTCAACATTATTTGTTTTTAATAAGAGAGATTTATATTTTCACTTGAACTAGGGCTTCTGAAAACTTCAACATCTCAGTAAGAAAAAAGATATTTTTACTTCTGCAAAATGAGTAAGCAGCCTACTAAATTTAGCATAAGAGCATTATTTTGCTCAGTCTGCCTTTGCACTCAGTGAATATACAACAGAAGCAGACATGGTACTCGCACTTACTATGTAAGTGTATAAACACAAAGACTGAAATTTGCTGTGAAAGCCCAATATCACCTAAGGACAGCTTCATGGACATCAGCAGAGAAGTTACACTTGCAGAAGGATAACAAACCCTTCCCCAGTAATGTTAACTCTGTCTTTCCATCTGTTCTAACCATCAGTTTAGGTCTTCCCCAGGACAGCTCGAACATATCCTCCCCTACAACTGAGTGGCTCTTCTCTGCCATTCTGGAACTACATAGCCCCCTTTGGCGTTTCTCTACCAACTAATGAAAGGCTACACTCAATCATAGGCAGCAAGCTCATTAAAATGAACTGGAGATATTCCACATGTCTAAGAAATTAAATACTGTAGATATCAACGAAGAACTGGCTAACAGCTCTCCTAGAATGCAGATGGTTAAAAAGTTCAAAGATGAAATGACATGCAGAGCAGCTGACTGAATAGTTATTTTTCTGTTACTTCAGAATTAGAGACCTCTGAGCTCATCAGAAGAACGTCTAATTAATGCTATTAAGAGCACACTTCTTCCATTTAGAAAAATGGGCTGTCAGCACCTTCAGCTTTCTTAGTGGTGGTCAGAAGAAAGGTATAATTCTAACGTACTGAAACTTGCTGTTAAGGTTTAATTGTTAAATAGTGTTGTAACATTAATTCAATTTTGAAACTCCATTCTCTGTTTGAAGATTCTCCATGAGGAACAAAGAATCCTGCAAGCAAAATGAAAATGGCTGCCTGATAAAACCAAGAACACTCATTTGAGAAAAGGAACAGGACTTCATAAGCATTCTCATGACATGACAAACAACATATTGCTCAGAAGTAAACAAAAGCATTAATCATCAGACTTCAAAAAAGGAAGAAACTAACTTTTGCCACTGGAAGTTAATTAATGTTTAAGACAATACTCTGATTCTATTCCAAGTTTTCAAAAAACTCGTTGACTTAAAAAAAAAAGAAGAAAAAACTATGCCCACCCCAAAATAACCCAAATGGAACATCATAAAATGGAATGCAATCATAAAACTGCTGGTTGTATTGAGTAGAAAGAGGGCTGTCTGGAATATAGAAGATTAGCGTGCTTCAGTCTTTCAACCAGTACTGGAAGTGGTGCAAGCCTCCAAACACTGTAACATTTCAGAGTTGCCTGCTACTTTTCATTGTACCATGCAATAAAAATAGTCAAATCCAGAGCACCTCACAATTTGGAAACAAAAAGCAATGCTTGGAACATAATAATTTTGTGGGTTTCTTGTCAGTTCTTCCACAGCAGCCTTGTCACTGGAAGGTGAACAAGGCATCCAGGTGTTCCACAATGAGCAGCTGCAACAGAGACGGCAGGGGAGGGAACTGCAACAAATCCTTGTGCCTGGAAAGCTCACAGACAGCATTTATTAAGGCCTGGAGCAGGTTTTACAACCTGATGATTCCAGGCTTATTCTCATTCCCATAGTCACTGCAGCCCATACAATGTATGCACTCAGGGTTCAGTGGAATACTGTTTTTCCCATGACAAAGAAAACAAACAACAACAAAAAACAATAAGCAAAACAAAACACCACTGAAACACTACACAAGCTCCCATGGTTTACGTGCTCTTGCTGAGTTTTCTACCAGCAATGACAGCAGAAACACTTCTGCTGCTCACCTCACACCACCAAGGCATCCCAGTTGCCTGAGGAAGCAGATACAGATGTTCTAGAGCTTACAAGTCCACAGTAAGTCATCCAGATGGAGCCAGATGACCCCACGATTAGCTGCATGCGAGTTTGTATTACTCCTGTACAAATCTCTGATCCAGAACATCCATGGAAATATGCTTAAGCTGCTTGAAGGCAGCCACACAACTACTCTGCATGCCTTTTTTGCATAGGCAGAAATCAAACCAAGTCCTGACATCGTGTTTATGACATATATTTATATAAATAAGTGAACAAATAAGAGACACACACATATTTATGTGTCACTCTTATTTTGAACATTTTCTCAGAGTGACAGCTCTCTTACAGAACACATACTGCAGACTACTTTTACTAAACAATCCAGGAACGCAAAGTTTCAGTACAACAGTTGCCTTACAAGACATTTAACCCCATCTCTGGGAAAGACAGTGAAAAATAAATAAAAATCTTAATAAAAAATAAGGAAACAGCATCAGGGACCTGTAAAGGCTCAATGTCTTCAAAAGACAGAGAGAAAGAGGCTGAGAGCAAAAACAGAGAGAGGGAGAAAGAGTCTTCAGGAACCTTTAGAAGACAAGACTTTCCTTAATGTTTACGACAGTGCTACACAGATACCCTGATGAAACAGTGAAGGTATTTCTGATAGTCATTTATATATGCAGGTCGTGGTCATGTGCATGCGTGCTGGAGTTTGGGAGTTAAGTGAGTAGTTTAGAATAACATGGCTCTTAGAAATCTCTTCACTGAGAGAATAGTGCAAGATTAAATCTAACGTGCAAGTATAGCCTTACCTTTTCTTTCTATAATTAACTAGTGATGCTTATAAAATATGCCTACAGCACCACAAGGTAATGCTGTGCTTCCCCCGAATGAGTGACTGTCCTTCATGCAGTCACTCAGCGCTTTGTGGAGGAGATCATCAAGTTCAAGTTCAGTGAGCTCTACAGCATTTTTGAAACAGCAAACACAAACAGTAGAAACAAAACATTGATAGCGAAGCCTGACTTTAATTATTTTTACCAAATTCTCAGGTTAGTAAGCACTTTATCTAGCTAAGTTACTCATTTGCTATAGCTGTAAGCAAATCTAAAGATGCAGTGCTGTCAAAACTGAGGGGGAGAAAGGATACAGAGAAGGCACATCAGATCCTCTTTTCTCTCCCAGCAAAATACAGTCTATCCTCAGATATAAAAACAACATAACAAGTCACTTATGAAGACCTAAACTTTATTGTAAAAACAGCCTTAGTTTAAGTTAATCCTGACCTGTGCTATGCAGCCATCCGAAATCTTGTGACTCTTTCAAGAACACCTTCAATACACACGGTCAGCGAATAAATATCCAATAAAGCAGCAGTTTAAACAGCAGACAGCTTAACCTTTCTCCTGTCTTTAAAAAATGCCAGACTGTTCACTGTTTGCTCAAGACTCTTCTTTTACCAACATTCAATTTGAATGAGCCGGTGCAAATGCACTGCTCATCCTCTCATGAGAGCAGGATGCATTTAAGTGAAACATGAGGAGAATGTCTAATGGTGAAACATACTCTCTGCATCCTCAATGAGATTTCATTACAGGGCTGTCTATCTTTTCTCTGGCATGTAGCAACACGCCTACAATTATTCTACTTTTTTATGGCCAAACACGATCTTTATGCTTGTATTTATGTTTGGTATGCACACGCTCTATGTGAACACACTATATATCATATATGCATTATAACCTAATTGTGGCTAGGTAAAAAATAATCAACTGTGCTACTGGAAGTGCTTCTCTGGGATACCACCATTAAAAATATTCTATTAATCTTGCATACAGATAACTTTCTGGTCATTAAGAGCCAGATTATAAAAGTATTTTGGCTTCCAAAAGCATAAGGGGCTTGAATTTTAAATGTGACTAAATGTAAACTCATTTTAAAAACTAGCTCTATGGCCCTTAGTGGAAAACTTGGTTGTTTAATTAAAAGTACCAATGAGCTCCCAATTAAAAATATTTTGTCTATTGTATCAGAGTTCCATATGACTAAACTACGTCATTTCCTAAGTTATCAGTAGAAAGTTCTACGTTAAATTCATTAAAAATAACCCATAATCACTTTCTAGAGCCTGCAGTCCTTTAAAGACCACAACTAGTGCAAACATCAATTTTTGGTTAAAGAAAAAAATCAGAAACAGAATGGCTTTTATTCAGATCTTTGAGTATCTTAGGCTGTGACAACTAGATTTCACCAGCTTTGATAAATAATGAAATAGCCTGGCAAACATTCCGTTTTTCTAGTCCTCCACCTACACGGTTCTACAGTTCCTATCAATCCATTATTTATATTTGAATACTATTCTCCGTGCAGTAACTGTCTTCTGCAGAGGTAAGAAAGAAGTCTGTAAGAAGTCTGATCTTCCACTCCAAGACAGCAAGGAAGCAAGAAGTTATTCTTTTAAAAGTATGGTTTCCTATTCATAATAGAATCATAGAATGGCTTGGGTTGGAAGGGACCCCAAGGATCATCAAGTTCCAACCCCCTGCCACAGGCAGGGCCACCAACCTCCAGATCTGGTACTAGGCTATAAACAAATGTTACAAGTAATGGGACAGAGATGCTGGTTTGCTTCCAGTCAAAATGAAAATTCCTTAGAAATACTCAGTTCAAGAGTACCACAACTGATGGCAAGACACCATTATTTAAAAAAAAAAAAACAGAAGTTCAATAAAATGAAAGTATTAAAAGTAACTAATCTTAATAGCTTCCACTTTTTCAGTTTCTTTGTTTTTTCTTTATTCAATAATGTGAATATAACTAATATTCATTTCTCTTCAACCATCTTTCTCGTTCAATCACTAGGTCTTTACTGAACAACCAGCTCTTTATACTTTTACTCCTTATAATTATTCTGCTTGGTTGACCCCAGGAATCTTCAGAAATGTCTGTCCATTTGATAAAGGGCTGGGACAGAGGAGTGCACATCCACTACACTCCCCTGCACCAACGGCCCTGGATCCATCCTGCAAGGCCACCCAATGCTCCAGTGAAGGGATTCTCTCCAGCATACCCCCATAAAGCACAAAAGGACTATTCTTTTAGTACTTTTGATGTCATTCACTACTAAGTGTTCAGGGGAGAAAAGAAGATAACATCCTATAAAGACAGTAATCCACGTGTTTTGAAATAAGGAGGTCATTTTTACTGGCTTAATCCCCACAGGAATCTACAATATGAGCATCTCCAGAGGAAAGCAAAGACATGACAATGGTAATACAGAAAACACATTAGTCACACCTATGTCACACATACAGAAAACAATTAGTCATACCTGAGATACTCATGTGCATAACCATTTGCTGAAGCAGTCCTTCACCACAATAATTTGGTATCTTTCTTCCCATTTTATTGACTGCAGTCCACGCTTACATAGAACAGTTTCCTTTCTATATCCAGAGTTTCTAATTCCACATTCTGTGTGCTGTACCATCATGACCTTTCAAGGATATGTCTACGTGGTGGACAAACAGCATACCAAGATAAATGAGCAATTTTCAGAATTTTGCTCATTCAACATTTAATCACATTTCAGTGATTATCAATATCATTCCTTTCTTTCCTTTGTAATTCCTATTCAAGGAAGACTACTGCAATTAAATTATCACCCATTCAAATTCATATTTTTTTGGTGTTTGTGTTTGGATTTTTGTCAAAAGTTTAAGGTATCCATTTACCAACACTCTGCCCCCAGTAAAAGAACAACAGGAGGAAAAGAATCCACATCAGTAAAACAAGAAAAGCAATGAAAAAAATCCTCAGATCATAAAAATGTTTCCTTTTTTTTCCATCTGAAATAGAGGACATATTGAAGTACATATATTCTATTCAATGGAAATAAGATCTGCTGAAGACTACTGACTGTAATACAACTTAATTAGAAATAAACATATGAGATATGTATGGGGGGAACAATCTAAGAGCTGACAAAGCTAGAAAGCATCAGCTAGCTAGTTGTTCAGTGTTTCACTTGTTCACTTTTATTCAGAGGTAAGAAATCATTTTCTTTCAAGTGTGCTCTCGCTGAATAATTCCAGAGAAAGTACTAGGTGTTTTGTATTCAGATCAAGGCAGTTCTGTTTTGCCTACTGAGGAAACCAGTCTTTTCAACTACTTCACTCTTCATCAGGATGTCTAGGAAGATGCAGTAAAGAGACAGCATTCAGATATCTAAAACTGGATGCACGTGCAAAATACAAAAGCTTTTGTTGTTCTGATGTGCCAAGTTTTGTTTATGCTACTTGAAACAATGGAGTTAAAACTTCTAAGAAAGTCCTCTTTTCTGCTGCAACCACTGAAACGGAAGTAAAACAGGGACTAAACCACTTCAGGAGCTTTAATCTCTCTGTTACGTAGCTGAGCTCATTCTGTGTGGAACACTGTAACCTTGCTCCAGTCTCATTCTGGGTAGTACACTATCCCAAGTAACAAGAAACAGATGAACAAGATTAAATTTTCCTTTTTGTACAAATTAAGGATTCTACCCAATGCAGCTGCCTGCTTACCTGTAGGAAGTCAAAGGATGCAGTTGACTGGCTATAGTCACTGCCAGTTAACAAGAAAACCAATACAAGTTCAAGCATAACTGTACCAATGGTTCATAAGAAGCCTTGACAAACATACAGCTATCAGATGGGAAAACAAAACCAAACCCTACAGTTCTCATGCTGCAGAGGAATTACATGAGGGTGTGGGGAATATGCTGAGAATATCAATTGTACACACATGCATTTGTTACAAAAAGACCATCAAATCAGCACTTAACTAGGTCACTGCTCTACCAAAACAGAATGGAAGGGCACAGAGAAAAACCTCCCCAAAGAGGTGATCTTAGAAAGCATTTATTCAAAAGTTAGGATGAAGTACATCCTTAAACAGCAGATATAGCTTCTCTATCCAGGGGATATCACTATTTAGGTCTGATTTACTACAAGGCAATTGTTCAAAAACATAAAGAAAGAGACTGGGTGACAACACAGAATGAAGGGAACATTTACAGCTCGGTTTGTAAGGTGCAAAAATTTCAAAAACAAAAATTCCACTGAATTTCAATAGTATTTAGACATCTCACTTTTTGCACCACCACAGATTTGAACTTTTAAATATTGTTTCTTAGCAACACAGAGGACCAGTAAGAAAGTTACACTCTGCTACTATAACCTATCCAAATCGCACTTTTCTTTGGAAACATTATAATACATCAAAGCAATGATAAATTCATACTATTTCCCTGCTTTACAAAAGCTGAGAGTCCAACCTAGAAGGAAAAGTTGGATGCAAATAGAAATCAATTGAGAAGCAATAGATATGACAGACTTGTTTCCAGTCTTCCTAATACATACAGATTCCAGCAGTGTAGCCATGGAGCCTACACACATCAGAGCCTACACTTTAATGTGAGGATATCGAAACATGACTCTCTTCCCCACCTCCCTTTATAATGACAAAAGTGTTTATTAAGTCCCACTAAGGGGTTTGGGCCAGGACCATGAAGTCACTCAAAGTGATCTAAGCACAGAGACTTACCTAGCACCCATCTTGCATGTAATCTTGGGGGCTCAACGCCATTTAACACAAGACCATCTGATCAGTATGCCTGTACATACAGATAAGATGGTCTTGTATTAAATGGTATTGAGCCTTCAATACCTCCTTTTCAAGCAGGGAAAGAAATTTCCACAACCATCATCCTCCTCACATTGCCAGGCCAATGTCTACCATGTATCTCAAAAACCAAGGAGGAGAGTAAATAAGACAGTAAGTCTGTGGCTCACATAAAGCACTGCAAGTGAAGCATCTCTTAATACGCGTATTAGATTTTTTCTGGGTTTTGCATGCTTGCATAACCATTATAATAAATATATGCTCTTTATCAATGCAGGGGTTTTCTTTGTTTTTGTGTTTTAATAGAACATACTACTATTAAATCATTACTTGCTTCCCCTCCTCTCCCAATTTGGTTCTCAAGTATTTCCTGCATTACTCCTTGTCTTTAATTTCTTTCTTCACTTTAAGCCTTTCTCCAGCAGCCTCGCCAGTCTTTCCAAACTCTTCTTCCACTGTGGAATTTCTTCTTTTCCATTTTACACTGTGGTTTACTTCTGCTTCAGAATCTGACTTCTTTGCTTCCTCTCCTTCCCTGTTGTTTGCCTCCCTCCCCCTTCCACCAACTCCAGATCAGCAGACAGATTCATGCTATAACAGTCTGAGCACGGCTCACTCCATCATCTTAACCACCATGCAGAAAGTGAAACCTCTGTGCTTAATCCATGTGCTGCCACAAGACCACGGTTTATAAAACCACAAGAGCAAGCAACATATTTAACTACTGGTAAAACATTACAGTCTCAACGTGAATGCACTGAAGAGCAGGGGATTTGTAGCTGAAACACTGAAGTAAAAAATTTCCACTTCGGGCAAATCACATTTCCTTTTCCTAAGGAAGAAACCATGAATTTGTATCTTGACTTCCACATCATCACGCACCGTGTCACTGCTGAATAGGCTATCACCATTTATCACAGCTTCAGAACAGTAATCCTTCTTCCTACAGATGACATCAAATCATCTAATCTTGTGAGTTAAAACCTTGCCCCAATCCCAAGCAGGATTCCAGCAAAGCAGCTCCCCAAAAGGCCTAACAGCAGCGGGTGCGTTACAGAACAGTTACTGTACAAATCAGGGCTCAGCAGTTTGGTCTTTACCACCTTCAGTAGGGCATTAATTACAGTATTCTCAGACTGAAAAATACAGGACTGAAAGCTGATGTGTAACATCTCTGGCTTTTGTGAGAGCCCATTTCATTGATTAACTGTACTCACAGCTGTGATGTTCTTTTCAATACTCAGCTTCATTATGTCTTCACTGACTCTTGAAGACCATTATTTCTTGAAATGCTTGTCATGGTCAGCCACCTAAATGTGTTTAGTTTGGAGAACATGAATAAGCGATGCAACTAATCATAACACAAGCATTACGCAGCTTCACAAAGCCTTTATTTTATTGTTTGGCATAATGAGCAAACTCAGAACAGGCACTTGGCTGCTGGCACCATCTTTGTCCTGAGAATTTCCATTCCATTTAGTAACTCCAGGCTGGCAGTTAAATAGACTGCGTATGGCCAGAACACATCCATCTACCAAAGCCACAAGACCTCCATCTAAGCATATGCAGTTCAAAATACATCCAGCTCTTCTGCTAAAATCATTTTGGTTTTCAAGATTGAAAATCCTAAGAGGTAAGCCAGACAAGTTGAACACTTGAAAAATAAAATCAGCGGCAAAGACTCATAATAGCAAAAAAATAATACCCTCTTAATAGCAAAAAAACAGGGTGAGAGAGGAGCCGACAGGAGACCACTGCACAGCCACTTCACGCAGCATGCAAAAATGTACCTGATGCTAAGAAAAGTTTTGCAGCAATATTGCAAGTGCCAAAACCAAGTGTGACTTCCTCCTCTTTTCTAGTGCTAAAATAGTGCTAATTTTAATTGATTAGAGTATCTTCTGGTCAGAGTGGGAGAAAATACCTCCATCTGGTGCAGCATTTTCTGATGTTGAGCCTGTCTCAGCACTAGGCAATATCCTCTACTCCCTTCTGGGAATAAAATCTAGTAAAAATATTTTCCCTGTGCCTCCGTAAGAAGGTAGCCTTTTATTTTCTTTTCTTTTTTTTTCTTTTTGAACTGAAGGTAGCTTCCTCCACTTAGGATGAAACCCATTGCTGGCCAACCTTTAATTTTCAACTTGGTATTCAAGTACCTAACCAACATTTGCACACAGTCTCAACAAGGGGCTGATGGAAAACTAACTTTTTTCTTGCCTCCTGGTGAGAGATAAAGTGAAACAGATAAATTTAAATGCAATGACTTTGCTTACATCTTTATTTTTGACAGGGTGATGTTCTTGTTGCTGGCCAGCATGAAGATGGAGATAAGGCACAGACAGCATCTACATGTAATTATCCCTCTTTCGTCCCAATTCCTCCTTATCAGAACAGAGTCCCGTGGGTCTGACCCACACCTTGGGTTACTCACAAACATCAGGAAATTCAGGAGCCATGTGTTAGCACTGGAGTCTCTCAAGGGAAGAAATGGCAGAGCATGTTCAAGTCATTTGGCTGCTATGGAAATAGAAAATATTTTCTAGCTTGAATCCCCACATTTTCTTCTAGGCTACAGATCTTTTGGAAGTCCTAGAGAAATATTAGCTCTTCTCACTGCTACAGTATTATACAGTAATATAGAAGTCCCCAAGTCTTTCTTAAAAAAGTGAATGCCTCCTGATAGAAAATCAACTGTCTGTGGTGCAAAGGGAACAAGGGGAGCTCCAACCACTGCTGAAATGTATGAACTATGGTGGGAATATGCAAACTGTTAATTGATGGAAGAGGAGAAAAATGCAAACATTTATGTTACTGTGAAGAGCACAGAAGAAGAAATGCTGTTAAACAGGAAGTTCATTAACAAGAGAATAATTCAGAAAAACACACGATCAAGTATTAAATGCAATTATTCAGAGAGGAAATAAGAACTAAAAAGTAATTATTATATTTTGCAAAGGGAGAATAAATGCAGCTGAATTACATTGTTCAGTTCCTTGTGCTTTTTGGTTTCAATTTGCACTAGTAGGTCCTCATGCCCTCTGTGTCCTCTCAAATCAATCAAAAACAGTAATTAAAAAAAAAACCACTTCAACATCCCAATACGCCTGTGGGTAACAACACAGATAACGTCATGGAAAGAGCATGAAAAAATCCAGCTATCAAATAATTGACTGCTCTTCAAGGCGTGCCCATTCAGGACCTAGCTCTTGGTTTTCTACAGGACAGACCTTTTCAGTTAAGCCAGTGTGCCATAAGCACGACCACAACAATTGATTTTAAAGAGCAGTTAAAAGCTACCGTCTGTGACAGATCAGGTAAGCCAAGCAATCTGTGTTTGAGAACTAAGCAAATGGCATTTGCACTTGAAATACTTTGACCTCAGCCCCACAGCTGCTCCCACCAGATGTCCAGCAATGAACACTGGAATGCTTTTTCTCTTGCCTCTGCCCAGATCTATACATGAGCTCCTGCACATGCTTTGCTTTCCTTCACACTTAGAAAAGCAAAACATCTCCTCAGACCTCAGTAACAACCTTCAAACTCTATTGATAGAGGGTGGAGGGAAAAAAAAAAAAAGAAACAACAGAATCTCTTCCACCAGAAGCTTATTTGGTAGCTTTCAGGAAGCAGGTGATGTAGTAAGATGTAAGGACAGCGCTGTGACAATTTTAAATCATGTGCAAATGTCAGAAGATGACAGACAAAGAGAAAAATAAGCAGAAAACAAATTCTTAAAATGTCAAGTGTCTTCCTGGAAACCAGAGTACTGCAGGGCAGGGAGTGAGCCAGCAGCAGAAGCACACGAGCTCAAAACACAGCAAGAGCAGCTCACGAATAAGAGCAATGGCACTCACAGATTCCAGATATGCCTCAGGAATCCTTCATATCACAGCAACTCTGCCAGCAAAAGCCCCATACAACCCCAACCACAGGCTCTGAATTTCATTTTCTCTGGAGCTCAAGTACTCTGAAATACTTCATCATCTTTGTTTTGTTTTGTTTTTAACCTGGTCAAAAGTTACTGTATATTCAGAGCACATTCTGAAGAAAGCAGCTGCTTCAGCTGTTTCAGCAGTCGACGGTTCAGTAATGCAGTTGGACCCCCAGCTTTGAGTCCTTCCGTACAATGGTTTTTGAATTATTTTATTACAGATTTCTTCATACTAAATTGAAATTAGCATTGAAAGCCAATTTTCTTCCAGTAATGCTATTGAAGAAAGTTTGCTTTTCTTCCAAGAGTTCTATTAATCTTGTAAAAGAGAATAATAATCTGAATCAGACCAGATATAGCATTAAATATGTCTGCAGTTCAACATATTTTTAAGTCTTGTCGACTCCCGAGCCACTGCACATTCACTTTCATGACCATGTACGCAATTAAGTGTATTAATTACCAATACCCACCAAATATTAATTACCAATATTCCCACCAAAATCTACCAAACAAAAAAGACAGACAAGGGAAGTTTTATATGTCTACATGATACAGCAAAGGAACTGGGATCCCACAGTAGCAACTCAACATTATTAGCCCCTCCAAAAATCTGAGTAATTCTGAACAGCACATTTGGAGGAGACTGGTATTCTGCCAGTCACACAGTGAACACAGGAAGACAAAATTCATTACATCAATTATTCATTAGCATTTAACAACTCAGCACTGGATCCAATATTTCTCCTTTGGCTAAAGACCAGTGCAATGAATCCATCTACTTGTAACTGCACTGCTGAAAATGTTAATGTCATTTATTGACAGGTTAATTTATTATGTTACCTTAATTAAAAAAATATTATCTTATCATTTTCTGGCTGAAATGAAACTGCGAGTGATTGGGAACAATGTACCTCCAGGCTAATGAATGATTTCGAGGCATCTTCTGTTCAATTAACACCTGCATCTGGTTTGGGGATTTTTTTTTTCCCTGTCAAAAATATCGGAGATATATACTCCTCATATTCTTAGCTACAGAAAGTTTCACTCTGGATGTTATCCTTTCAGAAGAAGTTCACAAACTAGAATTGTCAGGGTCTGGAATTCACACCAGCAGAAGCAAACTCCCTATTACTTGCAGGCATGTGAAACTGTGGTGAGAAACCTTTCCTAGCCTGATTGCAACAGCTATCCCAACACCACATTAACAGAAAAGTGTCCCTTGTGGCCAAGGCACAGAAGAAATGACACATCCACTTTCATCTGGAAGACCTTCTGCAAAGCTACTTTCATGACATACCAAGCTTTGCATGCTCAATAAGACAGCTTCTTCTTTTGGCTTTTATAATTGATTTTTGTCAATAAAAAAAAGGCAATGAAAGAATCTGATCTTCTACATCAAGTACAGCTAAGGAATTCAGGGCTGCAAGATCTGGGGTACATGGAGGAAGCATCCTTTAACTAGTTGCAATCCTAGAGGATGTGGGATTGGAGAACCAGAATTTGACAGCTGCCTGCTTAGTAACACTGCATTTAAACTAGTCAAAAGTAATTTCTGAAACGCAATATGGCTTATTTTTCCATGAAATGTTCATAACTAACTAGCTCTCCAAGAGCATACATACAACATTAAGTAGTTGCTATCACTTCTTTTTTAAGTCAAAACTTGGCTTGGCAAAGCATGTGTAGCCTTAAATCTACATCCGTAATTGAAAGTATAGTACGCTAGCTCCACTATCGTTAAGGAAAAGTATAGTATTAATTCCTTAGGGCAGTCTTGCAGTAACACCAGGAAAGAAAGTTAAGTTGGTATACCAAATGGTTACCTGAGAACAAAACAAGAATTGGTTACTGAGAGTGATTCAGAAGTGAGGTGGATCTCCGTAGCTGCCAATATTTTGTTGATCAATTTTGGAGTCGTGACATTCACCGAATAAATTATTAAATTAGAAAAAAAAATCAGGCAAAGTCTTTGCTGATTAACTGCATGATAATACTCTATATATTTTTCTCTTTATTATGCATGCAATTATTGTAACTTCTGATTTAGAAAATTGTAAGAACTGCAACCGGCACTAATTTGAATCCAAATACTGGAAAGCTTTACAATAAGGGTTCAGTGACCAACTAGGAGAAAAAATCATACAAAATCTGCTTCTCATGAATGCTCAATTTTAATTAAATGTCAGAACTCCAACTAGACCACAGTTCATTTTCCTTTCAGAAGCAAGGCAGAAAATATACGTTCCTCTTTTTAACAGAGTTTTTAACTGTGATCCCATGTTCACATTTGCCCGTTACTTACAACTAAGATTTCTTATCCTTCTCTACAAAATAAAGCAATTTTATTCCACCCATGGAGCAGCTCTACAGAACTACTGCCATACCAATAAATTATCATACTCCTGGACTGATCAAACAAGGGTTTTGGCCGTATTATCTCTAACCTATAGAAAGCATTCCCCTCCCAGATATGCAGCTAGAACTCAGCTCCTGGTCTCCGCTATTGTGCCCTTGCATACCAAACAATTTTCATATAAGGAAACAATATATCGAGCTCCTTCTCAGCACCTGGTTTCCCAAGCTGATCAGCTTTGTTTCTACTCTAACGCTGCAGAAGGTCTGCACACCACAGATCTAAGAGTTCGGTGTTCACATTCTGTGAACAGTGTAACTAGATGAAACTCAGAGCTGCAAAATACTTTTCAGGTTAAAAAAAAAAGTTTTGTTTTTTTTTTAAAAGTTACTTACTGAATCCAATTCTCCGTGGGGAGAAAAACCTTTAAAAAACATGAGTAAAAAGCTATATGCATCATGAAGAAATGCATGTGACCTTCTGCTTCTCCTTACCCTAAAGGTGCTCCTAATACAATACACTTCCATTGTCTCACACCTATCTCTCACTGCCATACTAATCTCACTCCATCTCACAGACTAAGTCCCAACATTTTTCCCTGAATTGTACAGTATCAATGCTTTCACGTCCAATTTGGTACACAGTGGAACTCCAGCAGAGCAAGTCTATTACTACCTACAGTAAAATGGTCTGGATTGTTAAGTGTCTCCTTCATCATTCCCTGTTATTTGCAATCCAAGCAAGAACACATTGCCCCCTTCCTCAAAAAAAGGCTCTTCAGTAAAATTCTAGATAAAATGGATATATGATCTTGTCTCATTTTGCAATAATAATCAGAAGAGAGTGCAATGAGGAAAGGAGGAGTTGTCTAGCATCATGTGAGATGTAGACTAATACTCACTAGAATAAGATTTTTTCTAAGATTTAAGTGCATCACTGTAGTTTTCCCAGGAATCTTTGGGAATGCCAGTCTTCCACAACACACAGAAACCTAAAATTTCGGTCTTTATAATTTTATCTTGGTTTTATTGTGTCAAGGTCTGAAGTAGACTTGCAAACAATGCATCCTTCAGCATAAACAACAGATAACGGAAAGAACAAATAAACGCAATGGAGCATTTCTCTCCTTCTATTCCGACTAAATTAAGAAAATCCGTACTAAAGGCACAGAAACTAAAGCTCCACTTAAAAGCAGCTGTAAATACTGAATGTTGACAGAAAGCTGATTGATACCAAAATAAAATACCAGCACAAAATAGCTGCTATGCCAGCTATCCTTAGCCTGTAGTCTGGACCTTCTTTTACAAAGGTAGAGATAACTTTTCCAATACCACAGTGTGCGTTAGGTAAACTAAGCAGTTGACAGACGCCTCTGAAAACCTCTAAGTCCAGAGACGGTAAAGAAAACAAAAAACATAGGTTGAAATTATTTATTAGAGCTGTAATAAAAATTTGGTAAGTTTTGTTCATGCTTGGTAAACTAGTGATGACAACACAAAACCACAGAGTAGCCTGTGTTAGGCATCAATTTCTAAGTGAAGCACTTGGAAGAACTGGAAATAAATGAAATGAACTCAATAGGGTTGCTCTGAAATGTCTGGGGAGCAAATCCCTCTGGCTTTACTGACATGTCTGATCTTGAGATGAAGCTTTCAGTTTAATTTACAAGGTTTCTCTCTTGTTTTGTTGAGGGATGTACATTGATCTTAAATAAACAAGAAGCAATACAATTTTAAAGCACTTTTTCTTTTAAAAACATCCAGTTCCTATTTCTCTTACTTGGGAAAAGAGGAAGGATATCACCTATGAAGATGCCTAGGGAGACTATTAATTTATTTTCTTTTTTTTCCTTCTTTTTTTTCTTTGTGGTAAACTACTCTGAAAGCTCAGTTTAACAATCTGAACGATGCACAGGATTCAGGTTCAGGAGCAGCACTTATAAAGAATTTCATTGTCACAACTAACATATCAATGCTCTTTCCATGGGGAAGACTGACTAAACAAACAAACAAAACCAGCCAAACTGCTTTGTTTTGTTTGTTTGTTTTGGTTTTCTCCAGCAAATGAACTCTTTTTTTTTTCTTTAAGACAACAGTTGATTTTTGTTTCCAGACAAAGCATTCCTTTTTTTACTTCTTTTTTTTTCCCCGTTTTTAAATGGCAGGTATTTTAAGCTTGGCTGCTCGTACTCCTTCCTTTGCCCTGAGCAAGCTAATGTCTAAACGTCACCTGCCATGCCGTTTCAACATTAGCATCATTAGAAAGGAGGATGGGAAGTACCACAGACAGCATCTCAGGCTGGACTGCCTAGCACAGAAACTCAGAGAGAGGAACAGACAAGTAGAAAGTGAATAATAAGGCCTATTACACATCAGTGAATCAGAATTGTGAACTGCTTTCCTAAGTATGCTGAGGAGCTTTTCTAGGTACAGAGGAGCAGTGATGACTACACCTGCTTCACAAATATTTTTGGTACCAGGCCATTAGCCAGCACACTTCCACTCCCAACCTTTCCAGCTGCTGCACATCCTCCTTGCAGTGAACTCAGCCCCAGCAGTGTACAGAAGCTGAAGGAGCAGACTTATGTGTTCAGTTGTATCTAGGCCCAAAAGCCACCAAATGGGACTGTCCCTTCAGCCACTTAGCAATCGTGCAGCCACAAATGAGCAAGGAGGGAGTGGAATAAACATATGGCACGGGAGGGAAGACCAGGAATGACAGTAGATGAGCTAGCTTTCTCCTCAGGCAAACTGATCCAAGGAAACAGTCAAGAGCTAGTAAGGAGGAGAAGGATAAGGAAAAAGAGTTTGGCCATTCCTCTCATTGTCTACAGCATATATCTAAACAGCATAGTACTTACGGTGCAACTACACCATAAGCCAATATAATAGGACGTGCAGATAACAGCCCTCAGCACTCCCAAGAAATTTTCCTTTGCTGCACCTAATGAATGCAGTGCAAGCATGCACACCAGCCAGGACGTCATCACCTAAGGCAGAGCTCAGAATTGCTCCTCACAGCTGTACTCCTCTAAATTCAGCCTTCCCCTGAGAAAGATTGACAGGTAGCTTTTAATACTCACTAATTACATGAATGCTTATTTTTTCAGTTCTCTGTCTTTTGGGTGTATTTATTTAATTCTTGCAGGTTCTATACAAAGCCAGGAACACATCTCTTCAAGCCTGCATGCAAGTCAGTACCAGTGCCAGCCCCACACACACCTCAGTAACGTGATGGTGAGTCCATTTAAACTTTTGCTCCTTCACTGAAGTCCCAGTTCTCTTGCTTTTGATCCACCACTAATTGCCAACTTCTCCCTCAATTTATTGCCTTCCTTCACAGTTCACATAAGTTATATACGGTGCCATATTAAAATATGATGATTGATTGCTGAAGCAAACAAAAAAAAGTCAGCAAAGATAATCATGCATAAATCCGAAACCAGGAATAATGCTTCACAGATAACAGAAGAGGGGAAATCTATTTAAAACAAGAGCTCAGAAACAGAATTACCTCACACTGGGAAAAGGAACGGAAAACAAAAGCCATTAGAAGCAATTCAGCCTTCACCAAAACCTATACACATCACCATTAACAATAATAACCTGGCTCTTCATGTGTAATCACGGTGTGCTAGCCTCACTTTATGTTCATAATGCCCATTAAGGGCAGCAGGAATTGTGCATGTGGGCACCTCACTGCTGCGGTACTGTTCCCCAGCTTGCAGCCTGCTTTGCACAGACACTCACCTCCAATAACTCTGCCCTCCATAGCTCAGCTATGCATAGATGCAGAGCTGAAAAGAAACAAGCATTAATCCACTGCAGTTCATCCAGGAAGCCTTACACCTCCCCTTCGCACAACGCATATGAGGTAAGGGGGAACATTAACATTCTTCCCCAGAATTTTGACAATATCTTCAAAGGCTGAAACTTTCACTGAAAAACATCCAACAGGATATTACTTCATGGTTGAAAGGAAAGTTCAGACAGAATAAATAGGATTAATTCACTCTCACTAACATACCAGTTACAATGCTCATCAGCTAGATGGTCATTATAATGCAGAAATAGGGTCTACCTGAACTGTGCTACACACAAAGTTGAACAGAATTATAGAGCACATATCTTTTACCATGCCTTTAGGGGGTCAGAGGAGCTACAGAATTGAAAAAGCTAAAGTTTTCTTCATATACAAGCAAAATAATCACCAAGCTTCCAGGAACATAACTGTAGGATACTAAGGGAATTAGTTTTACAAAAACATCTAAAATAAATACAGAATGAACTGTTCAACTGTAACAATGCTTTTTTTTTTCTAACATATCTCATCACCTCTTCTGAACAGAACAGTCCAAGTCAGTCAAACTATAAAAATACAAAAATCTCATGATAGAAGGACGCAGACAGACACTATTTCCTGAGGTGGATTTATTTTACTCGTTTGTCCTAAAGCTATGTGAAATCCAGAGCCATCATTATAGCTACCAAATCCAAGGTAAGATTCCACATAAAAACCTATAAAACTGTGGATTCCAAACAGTTTTGCTTTAAATAAAAAGTAAGGCCAAGTCCAGCAGAAATATTTACAAAAATCTAATCTTTATTTCACAATTTTATAAATAAAATCCTGCATGAGGTGACTCTTGTACAACTTTATGTTCACTGCCAGTCGCTCACACACTTCTAGCACTCATTATCTCCTCTTACAGAGCACCCCAGCATGTATCCACATCTTCATCTCAAGACACTTATTTTTGTTTTCGTCTGTTCCACAGTAATTTCTAGTTTTGCTCTCTTCTTTGAAATAATTTAGACAACATGCTTAAGTGTGCTTTGGATAAGGACAAGGAACAGAACAGTTCTCCTGAAACCTTACTTGTCATTACCCTTTGTTTTATGATAATTGATTATATAGCCAAGGTATACTCTTGCTTAATAAAGCAAATATTTTATTGCTGTATCATGTATTATGCAACTTACAGCTAAATTTCGTATCGTTAAGGATTATAGTTTAGTCTTCTATCATATTAGAACCTACTTTCATAACATATTTTAATTAGCAATTCATCTACTTTGGCCCTGGGAGTTGCACAGGAAGTCACTAGGCACATCTGTCTCAACAAAAGTTTTCTGGGTGACTTCATTCATTTCATTCCTGCCCGGAGAGAAAGGAGAAGGACACCAGCAGCCAGAAGTCATTAACATATACAAGAACATCTTTTCACTGCATGCAAAGCTTGTTGCCTGCTTTGACATCTGTCCCCAAACCTTTGCACAATTTCTGTATCACCAAACCTATTCAACCATCTCATGTAGTTTCCATCTTCTTTCTGCTCAGACTCATCATGTCCCAATGCAAGGGTAATTGCATTTCTGTTTGAAGAGCATGTCTTGCAACCCATTCCTCACTCTCAAGAATCAAGTAATCCTCCAAAGGCATAGTGCCTACACTTTCTACTCCTCTACAGAGATTGTCTCCATGGTTTGGGAGATAAGAAAAAGGCTGAGCAGCAACCACCACCAAACTAGAATATCCCCCTACCACCACCACCACCAGAAAAACATGTAATATCTGCAAAAATAATAAAATCAATATATAATAAATAAATAATAATAAAAAAAAAGTGCAGTGCCATGGCTGTTTGGAATTTCAATACATCTACCAATACCCTTGTGATTAGGAGCCTCCAGCTCAGATCTCTTGAAAGACTGATGAACTATACTCACAGAAGACCTGCAATCATAATTAAGATACGCTTGCAGTGGTAAAAATCGCTACATTAGAACCCCTGGACCTTTAGTAGTACACACCAGATAAATTCTACTACATTCACAAAGTAACTAATTGTTAAGAAAATAATACCCTTAATTATATATTGTGATTATACGTAAATCAAGACAGCGTCACACTTAATTTATCTGAACAGATTCTACAGCAATTGGTGCTTCCTTCATGCTACCCAGCATGCAAAAACGTACAATGCAATTTTGATTTGATTTAAATACCTCTGTTCAATATCCCTGCAAGTATTTCCTGTTTAACATAATTTTTTTGGAATATTTATCGAAACTTAATTCCTATTCAAAATATTATGAAAAACCCAAAACCACACTCAGTATCAAAGGAGTGAAAAAAGAAAATAAAGACTAAGATACATATTGTGACTGCTGTTTTGAAAAGGAAAATGAGAATTAATAAATTAAATGTAATAACTCATTCTTCCCCAGTAGAGAAGAATACCATGCACAGGAGCTGTGTGATTCATAGGCCAGGCTCAGGAATATGAATGCATTATATAAGTTAGCTGTCTAGATTATGATCTTATACTCACCCACTTCATTTAAAAAAATCATACACAGGAATATAACTACCTGAGGGCAGTTTGCTTCGCAGCTTACTCCACATGTCAGTGTATCAAACAAACAAACTTACCCATATCTCTAAAATAAAGGACTCTGCTCGACGCAGCAATGTAATTCGAGGAGCTCAGCTCTGAGACTGGTTGGGATGGAGCCTCACCCACAGGGCTGCCATCTCCCTTGCTAAGGCCAGCTTTTAGGAGCCACCTGCTCTAGTTTTAACAGCTATTAAAAGCAGAAAAGCAACCCCATCCTGTCTTCCACTTGTATCAGCCTTGTGGCTAAAAAGATATTCACATTTAATAATGGAGAAGCAGCTATTTTGGCATATGAGAAAAGGATCTGGACAGTAAGAAAATAATATAACTGAAATTGTGACCTTGAGTTCCACATAAACATTTTCCTAACACAGAGCTCCAATCTTTTAAAAACTACGTAACAGAAAATGAAATGAGGAAAACCAGACTGCTTGGGAGGGGAAAACAGTTAGGAGTAGAACAAAATTTCTGCAAGGTTCAGTACGTAACCTACGAAAACAAGTTGCAGCATGCCACTTCCATATCGTTTTTTTGCAAAAAAAAAGTTAGCATAGTGCTCACAAAGGGAACAGCACGGTTTGGGCCAGGAATACAGATGCCACACTTGGTTGGAGTCGTATGACTCAGTTCGGAGCCCCATTTAATTCAACGGTGATGTATTCTCTTTGTGAGGACAGTAAAGCCATTACAAAGTTTGGTAATGTGGAAAAATATAATGCGGATTAGGAGAAATCACGCAATATTTTATTGTGGTTGTTTGCATTCAGGTCTCTGAAAGAATATTAGAAAATATCAACTTATGTAATCGGTAAACATTCCTGTGTCAGGTTATTGAGGACAAATGACTTTCTGAAACTAAGTTTTAAAATGTGTTGCAAGAGTAATACATTTTATTTATAATTAACTGTTAAGAAGTAAGTACAAGTTGGAATCCCTCACTGTTAGTAATACATAGAGCTTTAATTAAAAGCAGCCTAACATACACAGATCTTTCCTCTTTCTGCAACTTCAAGGGCACACGTTTCATTAAGAAACAATCTAAAAGTGATCTCTTAAGCACAAACCTGCTCCATAATTGTTTAATTGACAAGAACAATTTCTTCTGCACATTGTACAGTGGCTACCAAAATTGAGTTGCCCAAGGTAGAACCAATGGGAAAATATGAAGTTACTACTAAGCAGCAACTAAAAGAAAAGTTAAAATGCTTGAATAATTGCCAGCCACAGATATAAGACCGAGTCTGGCAATGAGAAAGCATCCTATTATTTCAGAAGGCATTTTACTTGGAAATGAGCAGCACATCGAAATTACGCAACCATGAATAAAGTGTGAAAGCAGAAAATTTAATCAAAATCATTACTGAAAGAAATAGGTACTATTTCTTGCAGCAGTAGTAAAATTGAGATGGCAGATAGCGTCTTCTATGTCCTAGAAAACTATTTATGCGTGATATAAGTTAATATATACAAAACCAGCAACAAATTTTAAAGAAATCGATTTTATTTTAACGTGGGATTCTAAAAACAAAATAAACTGCAAGAGAATGTATGCACATCCACATCCATGTGGTGTGTGCCTATCTCAAAACTAACCAGGACAGCTGCTAAGCATTTGTGCAGAACCTCATAGCAGAATTGCTCATCTACTTGTTTCTTTAAAATGTCATGTCCTCCAGCACACAAAGAACTTCTAGTACTTCTGTGTCTGAAAAAAACAGAGCGAATACATTTTGCCCTGTCTGAATAAGCAGTCCAAACCATGGTGGCTTCTCTCTAATTGGAAAGAGATGATTACAACTGCAACAGGAGCCAGCAACATCGAGGCAGCGCTCAATTGGCAAAGCAACACCATGTATGAGACACTCAAGCCCACAAAAAAATGAGAGTAGTTTGTGATCAGTCAGAAAGAATGATGAGAATTTCTTTGCCAATAGCCAGACTAAAATGTCCTTTCATAAGCTGGGCTTCAATTCTAACATTTCCCACTCTCTCTGTCAGCTTTGTCTGTTCAAATTCTTATTGCTCTGGGGACAGCTGATTGGCACTATCTTGTACAACAACAGAGACCATGTCCTCCCAAACAGTGCTTATAACACACAGTATTTCACCAGTACCTGATTTTATTTACGTATTTATATATATATATCTTCACTCTGGCACAAAGGTGATTAACAATCTAAACTTCAAACTAGATTTGAGCCCACAAAATATAACCTTAACAGGAACTGCTTCTGCACTGAGTGCCTTTATGGTTGCCAAGTATTTTCTCCCACAATTAATGTCTTTTAAATTAAAATGGATCAAGTTATTCAAGAAGATCTACCAAGGAAGAAGGAAAAGAGTCATCTCTGATTTTTCCATTGACCAGACAAACAATATTCCTAATTTCAATCCCTCATAACAAGATACCATTTCCAACAGGCTCAAATGGAAGAACCAAGCCTCTCAGAAGTACAACACTGACAGTCTGCTTCAAAGTAGTATATTGATACTCACGCTATATTTTTACATAAATTCTGGAATAAAAACACACAAATGAAGTAAAACACTCCATGAATACAAGCTACTTTAAAGGTTTTTTCTTCCGGAGTACTATCACCTGTTTCATTGTTCTCCAAAGCACAAAGATAGAGAAACACAGGCATTGGAACATTTTTCAGGTTCAGATTGGATATTACGAAAAATTTATTCATGATGAGGGTGGTCAAACACCGAGACAGGCTTCGTAGAGAGGTGGGCCATGCCATTCTATTCTAGTGTTGTACTTGCACTGGTTTTGCTCCCCTCTGTAGCTAATTTGTCACCAAAGATTATTTGTGAATCTGGGACTTAAGGGACAAGAGGGAAGAAATTTTATTTTTATCTAATGTTGGGAAAAAAAAGTGCTTCTGAATCATGTCTAGCTTTCAAGAATTCTGGACGAAGTTTCATAGCTCCTCTCAATAATTTCCCGCATTACAAATAACAAACGCCAGCACCTTTTTAGCAAAGTTGACCATATCCAACTGTAAGATTACGAAAACAGAAGAACACGATGAGGACGGAGAGCAGCTGGCTGCTCACCACTTGTGAGGCCTGTGGAGCCATCAGTTTCCTGGCCTCATCTCAACACAATTGACTAAAAGCATGGCCACTTGCCATTGCCTCTTCACCAAAACCACAAACACTAATGACAGGGTGGAGGAAAACAATCACTATTGCTTCTCATTACTGTTTCCGTCAACTCCCATCACTTTCTGCAGGCAGGCTTTCGTATTGTTTGCCAGTTTTTATGTTTCTTCTGTTTTCTATCTTCCTGCTACCGAACCATTTGTTACTCCCTATTTTCCATTATTTTAGTCTTCCCTCTCATGTTATTTTTCTCTGCTGCTCTTCAACAGCTCATATATATTTTAAGGCACAATTTATGAAGTATTTCTTTAATGAGGAGTGGGCCTGACAACAGCATTCCTCAAATTTCAGACAGCCCCTTTTGTTTATACTTATGCAGTGTCCTACCCTGGAATTCACTTCCGTCATCCTTTTCTTTAGTGAATTTTCCTTAAAATCCTCTCATCTACCTCTGTCTCCTTTATTTCAAGATGCCTCCATGTCTTTGAAGTTCTCTGGACATTCTCCCCTCTCCCTGTTTCTCCTTGCCAGAAACAAAGAGCAACACAGGCTTTGCAATGAGGGCAGCCACTTGCTCATGATGGAGAGATGGGCAGTAGCAAGACAGAGCTCTGCAGACCACACTGAATTAGTCATCCCATACATTAGAAGAGATTTTACTGTGCGCTTTACACTCAGCCACATTCTGCTGTACTTAACAGAGGAGTATTGCGCATAGTGTGTCAAAGCACAGAGGGATGGAAAAAGAGGTACGCCTCCCCATCAGCTTTTGATTATGAAACACGGTGTAATGGACCCTCATTAATTCAATTCATGCAGGTAAGACCAACACTGAATCATTAAATTATTGTGAACAAGCTCCAGAACAAATAGCACAAAAGGATTCTTAACTGCAAAGTGTACTTTGCTCATTTATGTTGATAGCTGTAACATAACTATAATTATTTATTATACTCTCTAAATTACAATCTCTCTTTGTTTAATGTGGGCCTTCATCATACCAGCAGCTATTGCACTTCTGCTGAACAATGTTCAAACCTGTTTTTAATTGCTTTTCATGAATTCTTAAGTGAGAAAGTTACCTGAATTGTTCTGACATATATAACAAAGGCACTGACATAGAGGAAAAAAAGGAATAATTCGTACCAATTTTCTCATAAGTAATTTTTCTAATAAAAATATGAGACATCTCATGACATACTTACTTTTTCCTTAAGTTGGGCTGGTCTAGAGAGGGAGTGAAGACAGAAGCTTATTATTAGCCTGATGGCAAATAAGTTATATCTACTTACATTACATGGCCTTCCAATGGAGTCTGCAAGCTCAAATGGGAAAGGAGCACAGAGCTGTACTTGGCAGTAAGCAATACTTCACTAGTATTTCAATGAACATTACCATCTTTTTTTTTTTCCTTTTTTCCTTCTTTTTTTTTTAAAAAAGGGAGAAAAGTGTTGCAGTAATTAAGTATCACTCAAATAAAGTGCGTAACTTGAATTCTTTCTGCATTTGTAGTATGACAATAAATAAAATATAAGCCTGCATCTGGCTTGGACAAGAACAGCACAGTTGGAAGAATGGTACAAAACCAGTGGGAAGCCATCATTCTAACCTATTAGAGTTGAAGAAAGGTCACCTTGTACCTCGCAATCCAGGTCGATATGACGCAGTGGAATTCGGAAAACCAAATCATGCATTTTAGGAAGGGTAAGAGCTATATGCTAACATATTTTGGGGGATAAATAGCTAATTAAGAAATGGCACATTGTACAGTGAGCCTGTTATTAAGGACTGCCCCTGTATTTCAGACAATGTGGACCAAGACATTTACAGCACCAAAGGAAGAAATCCAAATAATTATGCTTCAACATCTTCTAGGTTATTGACTCTCATGGCTAGTTATCCATATTTTAAGAAGTCAGAATTGACTGTTGGAAGGGAATAAACTCAGCCAAAACATACTATTTCCTTCTCAGGTGGTGTTAGACAATAGGCCTATTCAAGTCTTACAAGATTCAAATGATAATGAAATCTACACTTTCTAACTGTACTTCTGTACTAAACAGCTGCTCTGATGATAGCCAAGTCATTTTTATGGTGCATTCATATAAAGCACTGCATTCTAGCACAGCAATCCAGTACTCTAACTAGTTGCATAAAACTTTTGAAATTGTCTACCACGTGCATGTTAGCACTGAAGGCAGGAGGCCTTTTAAAAAGCAGTTTCCCCTCTATCTAGACAGAAATGAAGAACTGATCAAAGGAGTTTCTAGAGACATTCCATCAGGCTCTGGTTACTGTAATAATGTATTCTGCTGTTAAAAGCAAAAATGTAGGAAGTTTGGTCTTCCCTGGAAATTTTGGAATATTGAAAAGCAAATAAAATGAGCAAACACAGCCCTTACCCATCCTAGGCTGTCAGACAGAGAGAGATGTCAGGAGCCAGACAGTAACAGGGAAACGGGCTGGAACCTGGAAAGGTTACATGCTGCATCTCTTTCCTTAAGAGCAGGATCAGCTTTACCTACATCATTCTGACAACTGTCTAACTTATCCTTAAAACCCCTTAGGATGAAATGTCACCTGGAAACAGAGTATGTTTGCTCCATCATTCAGACTACTAACAGAAATGCAGAACAACATCAGACCTCTGCCGAACTTTCTGTTTTAGAGTGAACTGGTGGCAACAGGAGGGAACCTTTCCAGCATTAATCTGCCTTACACTGCATCACTGAATCCAGCTTTACCTCCTATGTTCATTACATTACTTCAAAAGTCATATCAGAAGTTAAAAGAGGAAATGTCTACTGCATCTCATTTTCTTCTGACCTACCATGATGGACTGAATTGGTCTAAGGTGCTTTGTTCTTGGATCAGATTGCTTTGCTCTGTGAGTCTTTAAAAAACCTGATTTTTCTCCAATACTTCTGTCAAAAAGGAAGACAAGCAAACTGTTCTACTGCTTCTTCAGCTTTCACTCTCACTTAAAGCAAAAAGAAAACCAAAACCAGGAGAGGCAGAGATAGTAGCACGCTCTTTTTCTCTACACCCTCCTTGACCCTTACCCTAAGCAAGCTACTGAGATGAGAAGTTCCAGAAGCTGGATTATTCCCAAAGCAAATCCTGGCCTATGCAACCTGTCACCACATAGAGGAATCTCTTGCTCAAATCGCGAGCCATTGCATGGTTTCCTATTTGAAGATATCTGCACGTGCTAAGGCTAGACAGTACCCTCTGCAGGTGGAATATGGTCAACATTGAACTGTACAATATTTCTGTTGTGGATGGATGTTCCTTTCACCAATGTGCTGGTTTACTTCATGTCACCTTCTCTAAACCACCTTCCTTCAACTCAACTTTATAATCCTCAACACCATCTACTTTTATGTCTTCCTTTTAGATGTCATACAATCTAAAATGCTCTGTACTGAGGCGTTTCATGAGCAATGCTCCTTTTGTCAAATCCATTTTACTTCCTCCATTTCTGTGTACATAACCAATGCTTGCACTGTTTGTCAAGCATTTTTAATTGTACATATTTTAAGAAGCTTTAAAAGAAAGCCACATGCCTGCCAGAAGCAGTAATGACTGTTTTTCACTTCCACAGAGTACTCCATCATACTTAACAGCCACTAGAGTATTTGCAGGCTTTGGAAGAAGAGGGCCTAGACGTTATTGTACTAATGTAAGACATTTGTCAATGTGAAGGTCAGCAATTCTTTCTACGTTCCTGAAAAATACTGCAGACAGTACATAATCATAAGCTTTGTTATAGAGCATTTTCTAATAGCCGTAATATTCTATTGTCTGCTCCAGGATGAGTAAGGAAAACTAATCTCCCCGTCTCTTACAGATATATTAAACATAAGCTTTTTAGTCAGCATATAGAACTGCAAATCATCGTGCTCTAAGGTCCACTGAAAGACCGCACGGTTTGCAGGGCTTTTACTGCTTAGCATTTAGAAAAGAGAGACGAATTGCAGTTGAGTATGTTCCTGAAAAGGCAAGACCAGCACCTTGCCTTCCTTTTACCAGTGAAAATACACCATTTGCAGTGGTTCCATTTGCATGCTTACAAAAGTATTAAACTCTGAGCTTAAAACTCCTGCTTTGGGGGATTTCTTTGTGGTTAGTAGGAGAAAAAAAGACACATTTTGTACACATTTTCCTTCTCTAATTTTCTGTAGTCCCTGCTCCAGCTTTGAGTGATTCAAAACAGCAGTGTGCTTCATAACAAAGGCCCATATAATTTTTTCTCCCTTATGCAGTTAGCAAGTAAATCAAAGACATTCAAGAGATTAGTGAATATGGACTAAATACAATTTAATGAATAATAGCTTGCAAGAAGAAAACCTTATATTGCTGAGAAAAACCTGCTATGGTAAACAGAGCACTTCATTTCCATTCTTGAGGAATACAAGAAGAGTTTAATTATGGAATACACTGGGTTGTAGAACCTGTATGTATTCAGAAAGCATCCACAATAAGCCTTTTAGAATTAACTGAAATAATAAAAAAAATTTATTTATTAATTTATTTATTAAAACTATTTTGGCTCTCACTCTGAGTTGGAAGGACTTCGCCCAGCATAAGCATCATTACAGCCAGTTTGTTCCTGAGATTAAAACTTGTAAGAAAACTACCACTATACCCAGAGAAACTCAGGAGTCCTTATAGAGGGATACTCTTTGGAAGTCAGTGCTGGCCACAGAAGCTGGCTGTAATGACAAGAAGGAAAAGAAATCAAAATCATTTTCTGAAATGTTAAAATTCTAATTCAATACCCTCAGAACCAATAAAAAGTCAACAAACTCCAGGAAAATATACTATCACCAACTATAATTAGGGACATAATTTCACTAATAGGCATATGCAAATATGATATAACAGAATTATCTACAATATTTGATAAAAAAGGGTTTGATTTAAAAATAAACAGAAAAACACAAAGATGCTTCTCCTCTAAACAGTTTTTCACTCTCCTTTTCAGAAGAATTTCAGCCTACTTTCTAAACAAAAAAGTCACCATGCTAGAAGGGATAGGTATTAATTATGAAGACAGGCAATGCTCACGGATTAGATAATGAATAACTCATTCTAAGAAAAAGTAGCAATTACCTGGATCTGAAACTGAAATCTTCAGAGACTCAAGAAGCTAAAATCAAACACATGCAGCATTTAACTTTGTCCTTGTCTGCCTCAGAGAAATTGTGAAGAGTTTACATAATGTTGAACATATATGTCAAATATATGAAAATATTTTTCCACAGGGAACGAAGTGCCACCATTACATGCTATTTCCAATACTTTCATACTAAGAAAAGTTTCACCATTAGTTCAGATAAAATGAAAGACCTTCCATTACTATTAATTTTCAATAAGGATGTACATATTTTGGTGACACTTCTGGACACTTTTCAATATGATGCTTTAAAATGGTTTAAACAGATAGTAAGCCATTATGTCCTCCTGCAATTACAAGTAAGCAAGAAGTATATATGAGTTCAAGGGTATTCAAGAAAGAAACAGTCTTAGACCAATAATTCATATTTAATGAAATAAGAGCATGATACAATCCTGCATCTGCAGTTGAAGATGCTGAATTCTGTCATACAAAGGACTGTGTGAACAGGACCCAATGCTTTCCTAAACCAAGTTATTTTCTGCCTAGCATGTGAAAAGCTTGCAAAATCTGTATAAATCTGCATGTGGCTTATAAGACTGTTGTTTTCAGAAGTTAAGAATATATGGTTTCCATGACAGATTGACAGTGAAGGCAAGAGCTTTGGGTTTTTGATCCTAACATTTACAGTGAAAGTAGATATGCACTGATGGACTCATAACTGAAATATGAATCACCAACAGTTCAATTTGAATTTTGAGAATGGGGCCTCAGTTTACATTCTACCTTCTGAAGAAAGGATACATTGCAGAAAGAGGTGAAGTTTCTGGACTTCTCTGCTGTAGCAAAGTAATGAGGAAATGACAAAGACGAGAACATACAGATTGTAATAAAAAACATCTAAGTTATTAAAGAGTCTTGTTATTAGCAGACAAAGGCAGTAAATACCAGTCATTAAACAAAAATGAGTGCCATACTCATTAAGAATACCAGAAAGTCATTTACAAATGGTAAGAATGAGGAAGAAGGAAGGATTTGGTAACAGAGCTGTTTCATGGAAGTTTTTTTGTTGTCTATCAGAACCAGCACGGTTTATGTCAGGACATGACAGAACAGACATTCAGAAACAGTACAAAATATGACCAAGTAATGAAAAGGCTGTTTACATATCAAGGCTCTCCAATTGCTCATCAATTCACTCTCAAAAGGAAAAGCTTAAAAAATAAAAAACAAAGGAAACAAAAATAACAGTGCATGCATGCTTCAAGGAAACAAAAAAAAACAGAGTCAACAGTCTGACAACTGATATATAGTCAGTATTTTGGTTTTCCCCTTTTGGAAAGTATCTGTTTCATCAGCATCGCAGTGTGACATATTTTTTTTAGAAATCTTTATAAAAAATGCATGTACGCTCACATATACGGTCAGATTATAGATTTAATTTTCTGTGTTAGACTGAACTAGCAATAGCTCAGACAGTACCCTGGTGCACTGCCCTCCATACACATAAGCATCACTTACACATCTGGCAGACATTCTTTTGAGAGCTTGTCTTCCTGTTTGAACGCAAGCTCCTTCATGCTGCAAATGGTCAGTAGAGCTAGGCAGCTCACCAACACCAGCCATAAAAAGCTCCCATCTGGTACTTCAACCATCCTATTGCCCAACCTCCTCAAATAATTCACTTCTAATGTGAACTGATTCCTATGCATGACTACAAAAAACAGCATCATCATCAAGTGCAAGTGTCAGAACGCTTCTTTAACTGCTAATTTCTAAGCCCCTGCAGCTTTGTATTGTAGCAGGAAAGCATGTCACAAGGAGCAGGATCTACTGTTGTGATGCTGCAGGGCATAGGATGAAGCTGCAGGGAGAAACAACAAAGGAGAATAGCTACCAGATGGCACCCATGAACATAGGACACAGCCAGCTATCCCCTCCAGCATATTTTACATACCAATGGGTACAGTCGTTTACAAAATTCCCAATGCAACACGTCCATCACGGCTTACCTACAAAATGGGTTGAAGTCAAATTTTACCATCACGTGAATTTGTAACGAATCTCAATTAAGTTATAACGCAGTTTAATGCAGCTTGAGAATACGTACTAACACCTAGCATCAAATACATAATGAGATCAAAATTCATAAAAGCTGTACAGTCCTTCTGGGTTGATCACATATTCCTTACAAGGTTTGGACCACACCTGAAAATTCTGAAATTCCATTTAGGAGAACCACGTAGGAAAAAAAAATTAAAAAGAGAAACAACAACAACAAATAAATTAAAAAAATAAAGCAGTCTGTCCCATTTTCTTCAAAGATTACTGCACAGTCAGTACTTAAATAAGCAATTAGATATTTCAAATAACACTATCCAGAGATGAAGCTAGAAATCTTTCAACAGCGTAAGAATCATTTGCAGGAGTTCAAAAGATTTCCTTCATCCCCACCTGTTGAGAGTGGTAATGAAATCAAGGCACTTGTTGGATTTCATGTAACTACAGAGCACACAGTAATTCAGATTCTCAGCCAGTTCAAGCAATTATCGCTCAATTTACTTAATTTGAACTGTGCTAACTTACATTAATTAGGAAGCTGGACTAGGACTTAATTCTAGCCTTTTAGGCACCTGATCTAACTGCTTTAAGACAGAAGAAAACTACCTCTGTTTTTTGAGCAGAATGAACGTTCACAAAAAATAAATCTATGACCAAAAGCACGTACATTCTTTTTGCCACAAAGGGAAAGATGGTAAAGAGCAATGATTAATTGGTTTCTGAAGTGCAAAGAGTTATGCAGAAAGCCTTTGCGATTTTCTTACGACACGCACGCTCCCCAAGCAGCCAGGGAGGCTGAAGGCTTACATGCAGGTACAGCACTAAAGCAATGCTGCGCAGCAGCGTTCACCGCTGTGAAGAAGCACTAATGGTCTGTGACAGTACTCTTAAGTATTGGCATGCAAATAAGACACCCTGAGCAAGCCTCTCTGCTTTCCAAAATTGCCACATTGATTATAGCCTGAAAAAAAAATCTTTAGAAAGTAGGCCAGGTCTTCACTCAGCTGAACTTGGCCACCAGCACACACACAATCTGTCAGGGATCAGCAGCACAAAGCAGCACAGTCTTCGTGTGTTAAGCCAGGCATTCATGGGGCCGGCAAAGAGAACAAGGTATTGGGCTGTAAAAATAGCCAGAACAAGAAGCTGCACAACAATCACAGCTACTTGAGTGTAATTACTCCCATGGACCGATGCCAAATTTGAGAGCGGGGACAAGAGAAAGGAAAACATTTTCCTTCAGCCTACACTAGGATGGAGAGTCAGAATCATCATCAGGAAAAGTATAGGAATGTGCATGATACGTATCCAGAAGTGCTGCAGAAGCTATGAACCACTATCTGCAAAAGAAAATGGGGTTCTGTTCTAGATATCAGATTTGTACGCAGAACCGGGGCTCTGTTCCTTTCGTTCCCTTTATTTTGCTCTTTCACAATGCCATCAGATCAACTTGCTCAACCTCTCAAATTTGAGTGATCCAAGTAGAAGTCAGGCAGTATTTGCTCTCATCTCCAGGAAGATTTTGCATCAAATAACATTGCATGTAATAGTTTTATAATTAGAGCTCCTTATAACAAAGCATTTGTTTCACTGTATGTTAAAATTAATTTAGGTGCAGAAGTGACATAAAAGCCTCACGATGGCATATGACAGGCTGAATTATCTGATACCCTAAGAAAATGTATGGCTGTTGAGCAAGGAGATCAAGAGTCACCGCCCCAGATGCCACAGGAACCCTCACATCTCAAGCAGCCTGGTCTAGGTGCCGCAGTTCACCTGCTAGCACCCTGTCATACAGCATCTGCAACGTCATCATCTCAAAGACATCCCTGATAACAAAGGTGTCACAACTAAAGTTATCTAAAGAAAAGAGATGGAAAAACATTTTGCCTTCATCAGTCTTAATGCAATCCTTGGCATTGTGTAATCTTCTGAATTTTAGAACATGCCACACACCATCACTTCTTTTTCCTGCCTCTAGTATCTTAGAAAGAGCCATCAGATAATGAGCCATGAGTCACTCTAGACATCTACCATCCATTTCACCAGCACTGTTCGCTGACATCCTTTATGTTTTAAAAATGCATTAGCAGAAAAATGTTTATTCTCACCCTCAGTCTGATTGACCTTTCAGACGATGAGGCTTCTCCAGACATAGGCTTCATAACACCTCTTCTGCACTGCCAGTCACATGTCAGAATTCAAAGCACTATACTTCTAAGGAGGTCTCCTGGGAAGATCAAAAGCACATCCTCTGCTTCTGTAGCAAAGATTAATTCAGATCTAAAATCTCATTTTGACTCTGAAGAAATGTTCACTTTACTAAACGTTTTTGTTCTCCAGTTGAGGACAGCAGAGACCAGCTGGCTTCAGACTATCCAGTATTCATTGCTGGTACTGTGAACTTACTGGAAATGATGCCCTTGTCCCGACAAGGTTCACTTAAGATTATTGAATGTAGCTGGTTAAAACATCACCAAAAAAAACCTGTTAAGATTCTAGAGTCAAAGCGTTTGAATCTGAAAATTCATCCTAAAGAAGAATTGTTTACAAGAACTTGCTAACTTGCCTCTAATGCCAGAAGCACAGTATCAAATCAGGATGTCCTGATTTTCCTAAGCATCCTGCTTGCATCTGCCCCCTCTACACTCCTCCGTGACTCAAGCGTTACAGACAAACATTTCCCTCTTTTGCAAATGGTGATGGGCTGGAGGAACAGGCAAATGAGCCAAATACACACTAAATGAGTTGCAAAGGTAAAAGGTTAATTTGCATGAATTTTTCTCCTTAGAAGAAAAAACAATGAAGTACAATTAGGAAGTAAAAGTCTTTTTCATGCCTCTAATCCAGAGAAACTACTGAGCACAGCAAATACACAATCTTAAAACTAATGACAATGTGTCTTTTCACAAGCTTATAATTAAGCTTATTCTTTAGGGCTTTGTCAAATCAGTTCCTTGATGAATGAGCAATTAAAATTTAAGGAAAACCATATACTGTCTAATAAATTATGTTGCTAGAAAAATATAAATATTTAAGTTAAAGATTCATTTTATCAGAGAGAGCAGCTAAACTTTTCTCTGAAGTTTTGTTGCTGTTTAAATCTTACAATAGAAAAGCTTTGCTTTCTGCCAAATCTGTTCCAGCAGTTTAAGATTTCAGCTTTCTTCGATTCGTTTGCACTCATTACAGCTTAAGAAAGCCTTTCAGCAGAAATATTAAGCAATTGATAATGTTTATCTTGTTCTTATCACATAAAAAGATGAGCGCAGTTTGAAAGTTGGGAAAAAACACAGCACATACACTATAGCAGATCAGAACTTCTAAAACTTAGTGATCTTATTAACATTCTTTTTCTTTCTAAGCTGAAGTTCCATCACTTACACAATTCCTGTTCATTCTCTAATATATGATGAATAACAGTACTTAACTACTTTAAATATATACTCTAAGTCAATTCAACTCTTCCAGTTTTTGATCCATTCTACTCATGCAAACAGTTGTTCTTAAAGATACAAATCACTTTATTTGAACTGCTTCAACTGATGAGATCAATTCAGATCATGTCAGACTTCGTGCTGCAGCTTTTCCAAATACATAAACCCATCTGTGCAAGAAAGCAAAGAGATTTTAGGCTTTGTAATGCTTAATACCTTCACAGAATTTAGGAGCTCTAATTCAACTTCACATACCCTGCACTTCAGTAAACAGGATGCTTTTGACAGTCTGTCTGCCCACAAAACCTTTCAATTGTGAAAGATATAATTCCATAAACAGCTTTAAGGCACCAGACCCCACTGTCTCCTGATGATGTGTGGTCAGTTAAAAACCAACTATTCCTTCTCTCCTCCAAAAGCATTATATTCTGCTTTTCCACAAAAGAAAATAATAATAATAATAAAAACAGTAACTGTCAAACTAGCTGTGTATAAAAGGACAGGATGGCTGTATACAAAGTACTGCAAAAGCAGAACATAAGTGAATGAGTATAGAAGTATTATCTTCCTCCAATTTTTTTTTTACTATTCCAGTAATTTTAAGTGCTACCTCTTACAAAAGGAAGCTAGAAATTTGGAGGGAGATGCATGCTGATTTTCAGTCAGTGTTCTCCGTTTGATTCTACAGTATTGAGTTTGTTGTTTTTGTTTCTTTTCCGTAAATGAGGTTTAATTTTTATAACTATACCTTCTGTTGGCAAGGTATCCACACTTTTCTAAGCATCACTACCACTCCTGCGTTTAGCACAGTCCTATGCATAACCACAGAAACATCCAGTGAAAAGCAAAATGAGACTGCATTTCAAATAAACTCATTTATCATCATTCCTTCCAAGTAAACCACAACACATCACTTACTTGCAGTAGCCTGTAGTGCTCTGCATTAGTACTGGGGTAAAATCTTTTTTTTTTTTTTAAACAGATGATGGCAGTCAGTATATTGGAGACCCAAGAACACAGTGATAGAGTGAAGGAAGATTCAAAGAATATATAGAGTTTATCTAAACCTGAAATGCTTTTTTTAACATTAGGTGGGAAAAAAGACAATTCGTGATGAGGAGGGATGAGGGATGAGTATTGCAGGGATGAGAGTACTGTAGGTTAAGCTGCAAAACCCATAAGTTCATGGTGATTAAAATTAATTATTAATTATGCTTGACAACAATCCCTTCCCTATCCACGATCTCCCAGGGAAGTTCTGCTTGGTTACATGTTACATTATTGAAACATCAAGCTGCAAAAGTCTGAGATGTTTTTCTCCAGGCTGTAATGACTTGGATGTTCACAGGAAGAGCAAAATACATACCCACCGCACAAAGCCATTTTATACATTTTGAGACTTGTGTTTCTCCTTAGCCTTCTCCTTTTTAGGCTTTATAACACTAATTGCCTATTATCATCTCCAACTTAAGAAAATAGTTCTTGAATCCCAGATTACTTTTATTGTTTCCTTCTGGATTGAAATGGGCCCATATCTTTCTACAAAGATTTATCAAAGCTGAACAGAACAAAATAATTATTTCATATGTCTTAAATGAAGCCTTGCTTAAACTTTAGCAAGACATTTATACTTTGTAATTACAGAGCATCCTCACAGAGTCCCTCAACCCCCAGCAGGAGTCAAATTTCCATACTTTTTCTTTCCCTTGGCCAAATACTTTGAATACAGACCTCTGCAGAACCCCAAGCCCCCTTTTCACTGCCCCCTCTTGACATGTTCTAATCAGTTCCAAAATGAGCACCAAGCAGGGCTGACACTACTGAACTTGAAAGCTTTGTGTGCCGTTCCCGTGACACCAGCTTTGTGATAGATACAGCAAATACAGAGTGCTGTATTTGTGCTGAAAGAAACACTATTTCATTTGAACTCTCTGAGAGGAACTTCATACTTTTATTCCATTCATAAAGACCCATTTTCCCCTACACAAAACAACTCATCAAGTTCATAAATCATTCATCTTAAGACACAATTAATAGGCAAACAGCTTATTATCACCACAGCAGGCAGCTTTTATCCAACAGTTCAGAAAGACTGAACATGATAAAAAAAGTCATAATGAATATGATATGGCCAACAGGGTGCCTGGCTGAAGAGCACTGGCACTCTGTGAACAGGCAGTCTTTTGAGACTCCACTATTAGCTAAACCTCTCAGTCCTCTTCCCCATTCCCACTGTCACAACAAAAATGGCAAAGCTCCTAATGATAAATGTGCTACACAAGTTACAGCATACATTCACAGCCATGACATCATAGTCAAAGCACGCAGATTAATGAAGTGAATAACACGTTTTTAACATCAGAAATTATAATTTAAGTACAACAAAGTGAATTATAGCTTGTTGTATTTACTTGCACAGTCAATCACAGCGCCCAGTTCCTCAAAACAGACTTTAAATTAAGTTCTAATAGTCTCCAGCATCTCTCACTCTGCCTAAGAGATTCTTAAAATGTATGTCTGGATGAGTATACTTGTGTTTTTTATTTTAAGATTATTATTATTTTATGTTAAGACGGCTGCAGATAACATAAATAAGCAGGATTTAAAAGAATAGCTTAACAATCATTTGTCCAGTTATGTAAATATCAGAAGCTTTTATTTTCAGGGCTTCACGTGCGAGGACTCTTTCTACTGTATTTTTGGTCTCTGCGGTAATCACATTGCTTGGCTAGAAGTTCAGGTTTTGCTCAATACATGCGAATGGTAATAACTGACATCTTAGTACTCGGAAGTCAAGCAATACAAGAGAGTGCATTTATTCACCTTTTCTCAAATTGCCCATTTGCCACTTACTATGAAAGCACTCTCCAAAAAAAGCATACCCAATATCTTTTGATGAAAATCAACTTTTAATGCAGCCCAGTGACATGGGAATGGCAACTGAATTCAGATGTTCTGTATAAGCAGTATACTTCCCTTGAATGCCACTTAGGAAAAACAAAATTAAAGCCAAAAGGCCAGAACAGTAAAATTAAAACATTAACCTAAAGAACATTCAATAAACATTTTCTAATCTGCTTTATTGTAACTATGTAACAAACAACACTAATTTCATAAGGAAAAGATTCATTTTACAATTGCCTGTGAGATATGAGCCATCTCCACAAAGCACATAGCAGACTCCTTCAAGCTTTTTGGTCACCCACGCACTTCAGATGACCATGTCATGGGAGGTAAGAGGCAGCAGATGCCCTCAAAGAAGATATAAAAGTAAGAAGAGTCTCACAGAGAAAGCCAGACCCCAGCTCCACAAGGAGAACGTCCAGGCTATAAGCAGACAATGAAATAACCAGGACATCTCCCCAAAAGCTCTCAGTATCTAAAACTGATCCCACAGTGGGACCTTACATTATCAGCCCAGAGGTCACTACAACTGGATTCCAGCTTCAGGACCCGAGGTTTCATTTTGCAGATCAAGACGTTCTTTGTAGAAATTTAGCATGTGATGAAAAAGACATCCATCTATACAACCAGAAATACATATGGCCCTTATCACCAAAATTTAATAGCCAGAGAGAAGTTATTAAAGAGGTAGCAAGACATCCAAAACACCAATTGTTTTTATCAAGAACAAAATACTGAAAGAACAGGATATTTGATAAGGCACAGACAGATCTCAGGAAGTGTTTCTCTCTTTAAAGGAAGATACAAGTAGCAGCAGTAAAGTTAGTCCACTTCTCAGCAACCATCTCTCAGGATTCAAACTTCACAGCTCCACCATCTACATCACAAAGAACACAAAACAATTCTGAATGAATAAAAAGTGCATCACTCTGAAATCTGTTTCACATTCTCTGAAATCCAGTTCACACTTTAAGACAAAAGAAGACAAAATGCAGAGACTACTACAAGAAAAACTCTACCCAACAGTTTTCTCTTAACCTTGAACTCTTAGGTCTACTAAGAAGAAAAGAGAAAATACCATTAAAGGCATTCATGGGACTCCTGAAGATGAAATTATTACCAAAATACCTATATCAGGGAGTTGTATACTCTGTAAGTAGCACCAGAACTCAGTACTTCCATTATTAATTTTCTAAAGAAGATTAATGATTGGAAAGTGAATTCAGTGCCTCAAGTCTAATTATGAAGGATCAATGGTGCAAGAGAGGTAGCGAACTTTTTCAGAGTCACTTTCTTTCCCCCAGTAATTAACACTTCTGAAACAAATTACTTGCATCTCATTCAATGCATCTCATGTTTACCACAAACAACAAAAAGCACAATAAACAGGGCAGTGAAATCATTACTTCTTAAAGCTACAGCATCTTTGGGAACTGAAAGTGGGAGGACTAAAGGAGAATGACTTGTATTCTAATACACTTGGGACAACTTTAAAAAAATAATCAAAAGAGGTTTGTACTAGAATTCAACTTAGAAACAAAGGATTTCTTGATCCTTTAAAAATGAACAATTTTGCTAAACTTAAAATAATTATGTGATCAGTCAAGCATAACAACCTTGAATAGATTCCTCATTGACATGCCTTCCCTTTATATATAAAAAGCTAAGTTCAAAAACATGCAACACAACAAAAGAGAAACATACTGCAAGCACAGCTGAAACCATGGGAGGTGAATGAGGGGGCATACAAAAACAAAATACCAGTATGTTGATTCACTAATAAATGATGGAGCTACAACAATAATACAGCAAAAATATAAAAGCACTACTTTCCTATATTTAGGTGATGACTTTTTTTTTTTTACTGAGAAGCACCAAAGAGTTTGCAAAAAGATAACTTATAAAAATATAGTTAATATAACACAAATATAGAGGAAGATTTAATCGAATGTATTTCTAGCAACATTCCATCATCTCCTGTATTTTCATTAAATTGTTGAAAAAAATGACTACTTAACTATGATACAAAAACAGGTGATAAACGATGAACCAACACGTTTAGTGGTATGGATCACTGACAACAGTAATCTGATTTCAGTAAACCATATGGCTATAAGTAAAGAGTCACAGATTTAGCAAAAATTAAAAAAACAAACCAAAAAAAACCCTACGTTTAAGATTGACGAACTTCAGTCTGAGTAACCTCTAAGCAAGGCTTGTGGATCATAAGAGCTAACAAACTAAACAAACTATTTAAGAAAACCTGCAGGGAAACAAATGAAATAAATCTTGAATCTAGACACCTATATATTAGAGATTTTATTACCTCTACTGCTCTCACAAATCCCCAAAGATAGCATCAGAGAACAATATCCAATTTGGGTGCTCACATATTGAAGAGGGTTCAGAAAAGAGCAATGAGAATGACTGAAAGTACTGAAAAGCATGTTTTACAATGAGCACATCAAAACATATAACCTAGTTAGCTTTTCAGAGAGAAGACAAAGAGGTGAGTTAATACAAATCGAGAATAAAGAGCTCTTCAAATTGAGTTGTAGCCACACTGCCTCAGAGTAGAAAAAAATACCTTCTCTGGAAGTACTCAGAAGGGGAAATCAAAGGCTAAAAGTCTGCTAACTTCAAGAGAAATATTTAGAACACGAAATTCTGAAAGAAACTTGAATTGAAAGAGCACTAATATGGACTTCTTTCTCTTTCTCCCTGCCCTGTGCTGTAGCTGGCCAGATGAGCCTAGATGACAGCTAACTGACACAGGAGAAAAGTTTTGTTACATGAAGATGCCTTAGTTAGCCCAATGCAGTTATCTTAAGAAAAACTGAAGCTGTCAGCAATCATACAGTATAAATAAAGATGATATGCAAATATATTGATGACAGCAACAGTTGAAACACTATTTACACAAATGGTTGCATATTAAGGCAATTTTTTTTACAGAATCAGCTAAAAGTTGAATGTACGGAAGCCAATAGCAACATGGTCTTCTTTTCCTGAAGGCACTAGGCCAGCTGTGATTCTCTACACAACCCTTTGGGATGCATATTTAAATGAATATTTATCATTTTTTGTGCTGCAAATTATATTTACCAAAAAGCAGCAGCTGTTACTGCTTTTCCAGATGCAGATTTCTGTCAGGAAACCAAACTCAGCAGCAGAGGTGCCCAGCCTCACTCTGCTTGTGGTCAGGTAGGCAGATAATGGCAGCCCACCCGATCAGCCAATAAAAACACATGAAGCTTCAAACAGGCAACCATTCTTAAGGACCCAGCACAAACATTGTCTCTACTATGAGAGCTACTCCAAAAGTAATACCTCCTATTTTACTCTGTTAGCCTGTGTCAGCAGGGGCAGGTAGTGATGGTATGGCAGTAGAGCTAGAGCCATCCCGCCAATATCCCATTACATGTTGTTGCCATGTGACAGATGGCAGCAGGGGGGCAGTCTGACACAATGGCATCTCACATAGGAACTCGGATGAAACAAAGGGGTGGTACTGAATTCCTCCTTGCAGAAAAATGGCACTCACTGACATTCATTGACACTTGCTGAATGTTTATGGAGACCAAACAGTGGATGTGAGCACAGCAAGGCAGTGAGTGGTGCATTTCAGCAGTGGCAACAGCAACATTGTATGCAAGTTTGTCAAGATTTATTGAACCAACATGAGTGATGAGACATGGTGTCACCACAAGCCAGAGTCAAAAGGCCAGTCCACGGAGTGGCAACATGTGAATTCCCCAAATTCAGGACACAGACCTCAGTGAGTGAAGTGATGTGTACTGTCCTGTGGGATAGGAAAATTGTGATCCTTTCGGATTTCCTGAAATCCAGACAAACCAGCGACCCTGACAGCTACATCACAACACTGACAACTCGAACTTCCAGAGTAATGCCAGAGAAGAATACAACCCTCCTCTTGCAATACGATAATGCCAGGCCCCATACCAGTTTGAAGACCATGGAGCACATTGACAATTTTGGCTGGATGCACTCACTGTATAGTCTGGATTTGGTGCCTTCTGACTCCCATCTCTTTGGGCCAATGAAAGATGGACTGTGTGGGCAACATTCTCCTAGCAATGATGCTGTTATAGCAGCTCTCTTGTTCATCGCTGGCAAAAAAGCATAGGTAATAGTGGTGATTATGTTGAAAAATAGTGTTTTGTAGCTGAGAATTTGCTCTATCAAATAATTTAATTGTGCTCTTTGTATCTGCTGTAGTTTCCATGAAAATAAATAGGAGGCATTGAAATTTGCAGTGTCTGCTTCCAGAGTTCAAAATCCCAGATCTTCCTGGCATGTTTCTTCTAGAACACCTCAAAATTGTTATGCACATGAAGTCTGAGTTCACAAAGCCAAGCTTTTCACTTCAGAGTTGTTCAGATACTGACCTTTATTTTGTGAGACTGCTCTGTAACATGATCTCAAGGGAGATTTTACTATTTAGAGTATCAGCTACCTCCTACTTCCACACCATCAGAGGTGTAGGAGTTGCATACCATCTTCTGTTATCTTTATGGAGTGGTTGCCAATATTTCAGGGTGCACTATAGCGTTACTCCTTACAGCTACCTTTAAAAATTTTTCAGTGTAAGGCTGCTCAAGCATTGGAACAGGTTGCCTGAAGACCTAAATTAGCACAGAGCCCAGAGCATCTCAAGCCCTGGACTGACATTCCTTTGAGCAAGAGGTGGAACTTTAGTCCTCCTGATGCTCCTTCCCACCGAGTGATATTATGTTTGCTCATTTCAGTCAGTGCCAACCTGGATGGTGCTGATTCCCCTCCCATAAAAATACATACATTTCATATACAGACTGGCTGCACTGGAGAGTGAAGGTATCTTGGCAAGTTTCTAATCCTCACATAACAGTGGTTGCTTCTCATGCTAAAAGTAATGTAATTTCCAGCAACACATGATGTATTTATCCTCTTTTAGAGCTTCTGTGAGAGAGCAGTTTCACAGAGCACACTGCCAAAGTGACAAGCATCATATACACCTTTCTATTTCTGTACAGAACTGCTACCCAGCCTCGTGGCCCACAGGCTGCCAAGCAGCTGCTGTGCCAGCTCCCATGGCCATATGTAGCAGAAAGCCCGAGCAGCAGACAACTAGAATTGTTCTCTTAGGGACACTCAGCTTCTGCTCATCTCTCCTCCTCTTGTACACACCATACTTTCTGTCACTTTTCATACAGATTTGGTTATTTTCGCTGGCAGATCAAAGGGCCAACCATACTCTGGAGTGCACCAGGCTTAGCACTGCCAGGAGAGGGGAAGAGTTATCCTGCTCTGCTCTGCACGGCCTCACCTCCTTTACTGGGTGCAGGTTTGGGGACCACAATATGATAAGGACATGAAACTATTAGAGAGCACCCAGAGGAGGGCTACAAAGATGATGAAGGGTCTGGAGGGCTGATGTCCCTGGGTTTGCTCAGCTCAGAGCAGAGGAGCTGAGGGGAGGCCTCATGGCAGCTGCAACTCCTCACAGGGAGAGGAGGGGCAGCGCTGAGCTCTGAGGGAACAGCATGGAGCTGTGTCAGGGGAGGGGCAGCTGGGGGTTAGGGAAAGGTTCTGCACCAGAGGGCGGTGGGCATGGAACAGGCTGCCCAGGGCAGTGGGCACAGCCCTGAGTGCCAGAGTTCAAGGAGTGTCTGGACTATGCTCTCAGACATTAATTTTGAGGTGGTCCTGTGTGTAGCCAGGAGTTGGACTTGATGATCCTTGTGGGTCCCTTCCAACTCAGGATATTTTATGATTTTCATCCTGTTTCACTGGCTAATCAGAATATCCTAGCTAACAGTACTATTAGCTCTGTTCTCTGAGCACCGAATACAACACTAAATCACCACAGTTTCTCAGATTAAAGGTGTTACTATAAACAAAAGGTTTGAAATCAATAAAGCAAAAACAAAAAGTCCAGACCTAGCTATACAGTATGATCTCAGTCTTAACAACATCCACAGACAAAAAAACAGATTTAGGAAATGTTCAGTTAGTCCACCTGCTAGCAGAGGATCAGAGCAGAGAGTCAGCGTTCAAAATTTGTTTAACTAAGTTTTGTATTATACCTCAGAGCTAGAAGTCATTTTTCAGAATACCACTGAAAAGATCTTGTATGTGCAGCAAGTTACAAATTCAGACTCATTCAGTCCTATAGCTGTTTCCATTTCCCATAGCTGGCTCTGTATCTCTCTGACAACACTGACAGAATGGACTGACTTTTCTGGAACATAATACACACACTTGAAGGAGCACAATCGTGTGAACAATGAGGCAGGGATTCATTTTGCCTAAGGTAACTGTCTGGGATGCATTTTATAACCAAGTGAAACACAGGTGCTGGGCATAGAAAAAGCAACAGATCACCCTTTGCTAGTACCTCAATCAACTGATTCCTATGCAGATCTAGCCCAACTCCCTCAGACTAGGTGCTCATCTCATGTGTGTTCTCAGCCTCTTTCTAAAACGCTTGATCTCCAGGAGAGGATGTGTTTCAGCAAGGATAGCATCTGAGTAGCTGGACTGGTGTGAGAAAAGTCTTTTTGATTGTCCCCCTTGCATGGCACTTTGTCTGTGGATGGATAACAGAGACAAGAGCTGTAAGGAAGCAGAAGTTCTGGAGCCCACACAAAGTCATAGGAAAGCAATACCATTGGTCCAGAGTCAGAAGGCTCAAGCAGCACAGCTTGCTAAACGCTCACAGAGAAGTGCTGCTAAATCCGTCCTGGATATGTTAGTTACAGAGATATTAGCAATTCTGCTAGTGCAGACTACGCTTCAGAGTTTATTCATCTCATAATTAAGTTCTCATAAGTACCCTTGAATTAATTTGGAGAAGCACATGGCAGATGATGAGAAAGAAAGACAGAATGATTTAGAAGAGTAAATATAAGAATACCATTAAAAAGACAAAGTACTTCACCATTACAATAGTAATAATTTTACTATGAGGTATTTTCTCAAAATGTAACTATGCACTGCAGGACTTTGGCATATATCAAAACATTGTGCAGTAAGTAATAATCCATTATAATCTCTGTGTTTTATAGTGTCTAAAGAGAACCTGCCACAACAGGGGCCACATAAAACAGAGGAGGATAAATAAAAGAAAAATTCAAAGAGAACGCAAAACAACTTTTCATATACAAGCAGGGGCAAATTTAGCAAATGAAGCTCCGTAAAAGTGACAGACTGAATTAACAGAGTTCTTCATCATTTCAAAGAACAGAATGAGTTACATTTATTCTCTGTAGCGTACGGCAGGTTTTGGTTTCAAGACACTCACTTTTTCAAGGAAGCAGATTGTATCACCAGTAGGATGTCAATTGATATCATTGCAAGCTTGATATCATTAACATCACAGAAAAAAGAATATATGAACTAAAAAACTTGCCTTCTGGACATGAGGAAGAACACACGGGAATTAAGATTTAATCCCACACATCATCTTACTTCAGATTATTTTGCATCTTATTTGACATTGCAGGACCATTATTAATTCTGTCATTGCATACCTTTTCAGAATTCCGGGAGCAAAACAAAGGTCAATCATTTTAGGCTCTAGAAATCACATAATTTCTAATAAGCTTGTTTTCTTCCTATTTTTAAAGCTACACTATTCATCATACAACATAAAATATTTTAACTGGAATTGAAAATATACATGCAGATGGAGATAAACAGATGCAGATTTTTCTTGCAGTTAAGAAAGGAGTCATCTTCAGAAGTCCAGAGATAATTTTTATGTGGAGTACATCTTTTTCAACATTCCCAGAAAAAGAGGTAGCTACATAAATTTGTTGAAAATCAAAGGAAAATTAGTTAGCCTTTTTGTTAACGGGTTTACAATGAAGCAGCAGTTAGGATATTGTTGTCATGTCTTTTGACAATTCAAAGATTGACAATACTACAGCATTTTTACTTCTTCAGGGAGAATTTTTCAGAAGATTTTTAAAAATCATGACATTTCAGGCATTAAAAACAATCACTGGCGCTGAACTCGATTTAACTCCTGCTGGGACTTACAGCTATCTCTCAGTCTCAGTGCTTCATATTTGCTAGTGTAATTTCTTATAAGAGAAAGTCTCTGGGAAGAGGAGCAGCAGAATACTAAGTATTTTGTCCATTTGGTTATTACGGTTTTATAAAGAAAAGAAAATTTATCTGGGTCGCCTAGACTGAATAAGCACTGAGAGTAATTTTTAAAAGGACCTTCTGAATGGAGGTAACAAAAACGGATATCTGTAAGGGTCACGCTTTCAACTATGCGTTTACATTTCTTATCCTTGGCACCTTTATGCCACCTCAAGGAAAATAATCCAAAATTTCCAATGGAATACAAAAACATGTGGAAAATGGGGGGTGGAGAGAATTACTCTCTCTAAAAAAAAAAAGCTATTACAGTTTTACAATACTAGACAAATTTTCAACAAAATAGTGGTATAAGCATCCTCATAATCACATACCTAGGTCACATGAGCATGGTTCACTTTAGAAGTTGAAGGAAATTACTCAGCTTCTTGAACCCATCTGATATTTGGAAATTGGTTTTACAAACATCCTCCACCTGAAAAGCAAACTCCTCTGCATATGAGTTTAATTTAAAAACTGATTGTCCTACAAGAATCACATTTCAACCAAATGGACAACTATAAGGTTTATTTCACTCCAATACACAATATCACCTAGTCTACCAAGAAAACAAGCTAGCTCAAAAAAACTCAGCAACTACAAAATAACACCACAAAAAGTAAAGCAACAACAAACAACAACAAAAACACAAAATTACAGTTTGTGATTCGTTAGTCCCTCATCTACCCACTATAAAGTATTCTAACACCCTGGAAAATAATAGGAAAAAAGTACACAAGTAACTACTAATTGAACAAGTACACATAATTGCACTGCTACTATTAATTGGATTCAGTTTTTGCAGGATTAAAACATGTAAGATGAAAAGGACGAAATCTCTTATCCACTATGGACAGTTGCTTTGGTTCATTCTGTCATCTTTAAGTAGTTTTTCTTCGCCTTAAGAGATTTAAAAAAAGCTGCTATTGCTTATGCATGTGCTTCTCTTAAAATGACTCTGATCTTAATATCAGATCAGTTTGCATGCCAGAGAGTTGCTTTTTATAATAAATAAAAATTACTTTCTGACTATCCTCCTGATAGTTTTCTAAAATATCTTAATTGTGCCTTTTGTCTGCTGAACAGATGCCACATATTATGCTTTGAGTATCAAGGTATTTTTCCTGTGGTATATTAAAACATAATTATTTCCTGCTCAGCAGGTGCCAGGCAGCATTATTCCACGTTTAGCCAGTCTATTTGATGAATCAAGCACAGACTGGAAAGCCTCTTTTTATTCTAACAAGGAATGGTTTCAAAAAGAAAGAACTGGAGGGAAGATTAAAGAGCCCTACAAACACTGACTTGCACAGCACAATTTCAGAGGTACCTTTTCTGAATCCTCTCATTAAAATAGTACAACCTAAAGGTTCTCAGCTTGTTCACAAAACAAATAGATGCAGTTTATGGAAGCAAATAATCAAGTCTTGCAGCTAGTTTAGTCTTATTTCACTTATTATTCCCCAAGAGTACAAACATCCCAAGAGGATGCTGAAGTCAATAGAGCTGTTCTAAACTTCCTTTGGCAAGTTTAAGTTCAGGGCCGCTGCCCCCCACTGTTACATCTCTTTGTCTTCAAGTTCCAAAACAGTCCAGAACAGTACTCCACACACATAATAGGCTGTTTATTTTGAACTTCCAAAAGTTTTTCTTTGGATGATACAGACACTGCAGGAACTGAGTTTGTCAGTCTCCATAAGGTTCTTGGTAGCGCACATCTAGAGACACGACTTTCTTACATTTTGTAACTTTCTCTGAACAAAAAAAACAACAACACAAAACTATGAAACAAATGGACATAGCTGAAATAGAACAGAATGACATGCTTAATCTAATCCTTCTTAAAAATGTTTTTGCTTCACAGTTCCCTTTTCCTTCAGCCCTTGGCTGTGGTTCTCCTTCTTCCAAAGTAAATCACATCAAAAAGAATTAAAGGCATTACATGTTCTTTTTTCAAAAACATTCCTGTGCTAGAAGAAAAACAAAAAAGACACAGAAATACTTAATGATGAAAGCAGTCTACACCACTCCTAACACACTTGTCAATAAATAATGTCTAAAGAACTATTATTAAAATTAACATCATCCCTACGCAACAAGCATCTTCAGCTTGGGCATACTTTCAGCTACACAAGGAGATACAAGTTCAAACTGGATCACTGGACATGCATTAATGCCATTCTTTAAGCATGCCTCCATGCACAGACATAAAAATCACTAACACAAGAAGAAAAAGCATGTAGTTCATGTGTCACTCCTTGCACACATAAATATATTTTTACAGGTTTCTCTGTGATTTATTTTGGAGTTGTTTAGCTTTTGTGCTTGTTTGTTTCAGATAAGCAATGCCAGTAACTTCACAACAAATTTTAAAGGAGTGGTAGTCTGTATGGAAGGCGTGACAGAGCAATGATGCAATGCAGAAAAAAAGTTTTTGAATGCTGACATTCACTGTTTGAAATCAGAAGCAAAAGGAGAATGGCCATCTGCTCTTGCAAAAGGCTGCAAATTACACATTCAGATCACAGATGATCTGCAAGAATTTAACAATAACAAAAGGCTGTTCACCAAACAGCTGCCAGGTATAAATACCTCTTACTCCCCACCATCCGAATAACACTGTTTAGAAAAAAAATTATTTGCTTTGTATGGACTTTGCAATCTTATGGCTTCTCTTCTTTCCTCATTTACTTCCTCTCATCCTCTCCATTAAAAGAGATTGTTTAAAAGAAAAAAAAAAAATCTCAATTCTGGAGCCACTGGTCAGATTACTCTGTGCATTGGTAGAAATCTACCACAGTATTAACTTATTTTTCATGAGCATCATATATTATTTGATATTTTCAGTCTGTCATGAGAAGTTACAGTAATGCTTCTGCAAAGATAGATGAACAAACCCTTTATTAAATTAGAGTATCAGAGCTGTTCTCTGGATTTGTTGGGCTGGTTTTTTTTTGTGCTCACTCTTTTCAACAGCTTTCAAAAGTATAAAAAATACATATTCATAAGTAAAGCTTAGAATTGTTTTACCTATATTAGTAAGGATTTGGGTGGGTTTTTTTTTTTATAACTTATTATGTGAAAAATAATTACCTGAATAGTCTCACAAAATGTTTCCAGAAAACACTTCTAACATATGAGAAAAAATAGTGCATCTTTCAAAAGAAATATTCTCTTGACTATTTAAAACTGTTAAAAGTTTATTTACAATTCTTTCATACTAATAATCTAGGTACCCAAACAAGTCTCCTCCAGTCACGCTATTGCCTGCTGAAGCTGGTCACCTTTGATAAAAAAAAAGGTGATTAGGCAGTAATGTAGACAACATAACTGTCACCTCAACAATCCCTGCATTCATATTTCCAGAAAACACATCTGCATTGCAGTGTTCCTGAAAGTGTTTATTCTCTTTTTGCACATCCAACTCTATTTTGTTCAGGTTTAATTCTGATGCCTTAGTGTGCTAGAAAGGACTACAGCAGGTGATACACAGCATTATATTTCCCTGAGAGCTCAGCTACAACCCAGTCCACTACGTATAGGAGACCCTTCAATAGCTACACCCTTTTGTAGGAGAACCAGTTCCTGAGCTTCTTGGCAAGTGATGTGTGCAGTGGCTCCCAGTGTATAAGGATTGTTTACTATTGTGCAAAGAAGGACTGGTCATACCTGGATGACTTCACACTCCACTGATTCTTCATCTTACTGGGAAAAGCAAAAATGTCAATACTGAAGCCTCAGGATGAGGTTTGCCACTAAAAATAAGTAAATTAATAATACTAATAATAATTAAATCTACATTTGGGAAACAATACAGCACATAGCTAACTCACTTCAGCTAGAAGGTTCTTCCACCTTCAGTGGAAGGTTCTACATCACCTAGTAGATTGTATTGTGATCATCTTCACAAACATCCACATTTGTGAGATGGGTTTTGACTACGAGCTGTCAAATACAGATAATCTGTATGGAGTTACTGATACCTGTGCTGGCTAAGAGTACAAAACAATCTCTAACAGGACAGAGTTTATTCTTTGCTGTTCCCTATACTCATACACGCACTTCGGTTTCTAAATCCAATTATTTCACAAGGACAGCTTGCAGACAGAGTGGCCAGAAAATACTGAAAATTGTAAAGACTCTTCACAATAGAGTCAAACAGGCAGCAACATCCAATTACTGTCTGGAGATCATGCAGCGCTTTTGTAACAAAAGGGAATTAGAGAACACAGGATACAGTACCAGCTGCACTACACTTCAGGTTGGTTTACCCATGACCCCAAAAGCTTATGATGCTAGGGGATAAGTTTCCTAAAGGCATTCAACGATAAAAAACATTCTGTCACTGGTACAAATGATAGTGTCCTCTAGTTTCTTGCACCACAAAGTACATTGAAATCAGTAGTTAGATCACTCCTGGTACTATTTCTCCAATCTTCCAAATCATCTAAGAACCTTTCCCTTCTGGCTTCTATTCTTAACTACTCTTATAAATGGTTATATGGTAGTAAAAAGCAAAAAATGTACCTGTCTCTGTTTCTAGAGAAAGTGAGTATTACTTGCTTTTTTTCCTCTACAAAGATGAGCAGAGGAGGAGGAAGAGTTGACTATAAATTATGTAATCATTCTTTATTCTATAATATCAACATGGCAGTGGGAAAACGACCTGAAGACAGTGAGACACACTACAATTAATACAATAATGTTCTTCAGACTTATGGTTCCTTTGGAGGCTGGGGGAACTACATATTGCAGTGGTCTCATAACTGGAAAAAAAGAAAACAAAGTACTCCACAATCTATAACACTACAAGGCTGCACAAAAAGCAAAACAGAATTCAAAGAAAATTTTCCATTTCAGAGTGAAAAGATTTTGAATTTTTTTTTTTTAGTTCTTACTCTGTCTTGTAACCTTTCATTGAAGAGTATCAACTATGGTACAACTAGTTCAAACAAAACTGCAAATATACTTTGCCTGCTACTATAATACCCTTCATTCCATTTACGATTACCATCCCTCCCATCTTTTCCTGTGTCCTGACTATTTATGACTTGGCAGTTCCCAAACCTTTTATTATGGAATGTTTTAAACTAAGGACCGTTAGCGCATAAATACTTAGCATATTTAATGGTTTCATTCCTTACTGACACTGAGGAATAAAAGGATGTGCTAGAGACCAAGACGCAAATGAGGAAGATTATTCTGCTGTTACAGTCAGTATTTTTTGCTGTGGTTGAAGGCATACACCAAAGTACTCTTTCAAAACATATAAAACAACCACCTCCTTACAGCTCCTTGCCCCCAAGATATCTGCTTTTTACTAAGCATAGAGAATACCCTAATTTGTCATTGTATTATGGAATCCTACCTTTTCCTCCCTCCTCCATCCACATAAACCCACAATACATTAGGTACAGATGGCACAAGCAATGTTCCATGTAGGAGGCCAAGATGGGTGAGAGCAGCAGATATATGATCTGACATAGACTTGGTGGAAGCATTAAGAATATACATAAATCTAAGGAATAGGAACAGAAAATTAAATAACTACCTATGAAGCACTGCAGTTGCATTGTATATACAGACTACCAGACTGTGATAGATACCCATGATGATGGTTCTGCAAACAGACAGGAAACCAAAGTGAAAAATATGATTTCCATTTACTCTTTGCTTTCCAAAACACCAGCAGCTTTCCATTCGGCCCTTGCCCTGATAATGTCCTATTGGTTGAGATTTGTCACAGCAAAGGTTTAACCTGACACTTCCAACGCCCTACCTCAGATAAATCGTCTAGCAGCAAGTAATGTGGTATACATATGTAAAGTTTTAAGAAATTATCATTTGGCATCTTCCATGTTATCTAAAAAAAATATTTTAATTAACTAGTTTTCTATAATTGCCATCATCTGAATATTGCTCCTTTTGTAAGTGGTTTTATACCCTTGTTTTCCACGGTCCCGCTCTATTTTCTTTGAAATCTCTCCAGATTTATTCCTTTCATCACAATCGCTTTTCCTGAAATTTTCAAACAATTTTCAGGCTTTAAAATAGGGCTTGATAGGTTTTTAAAGCACTCTCCTAAGAAAACTTTTTCCCTTTCTCCATTCTGCAACAAGGTTTTGTGAAAGACATCAAAATACAGCAAAGAATGAAATTGTGTATACTAAATAAGAGAAAGGAATAAGAATAACTAACATGCTGTATGTTTGTGCACAACTCATGAAGAACTCTGATTTTGATGTCTACTTAATGGCAACACTGCTGCACTGATATACAAATGGTCTAGATATGAACAAACAAGTATCATCCCAAAGAAGATAAGTACATAGGAAAATTATTTCACAAGTGTTACGCATAATTAGAACTGTCATTTGAAGGGTAACAACTTCCAGAGGAAACTGAAGGTATTATATTTCTGTCACAGGAAACTGGATTAGAAAGATCTATCTACATAATTATCAGAGGAAGGAACTAATAAATTTCTATTCCTAATCTTCTATATAGAAGGTAGTCATTAACAGTATATTAAAATGCATTCCTGTAGACAAGTCCTACTCCTAAGAGAAAACCATTGATCAGAAAGAGTAACTCAGATAGAATTACATTTTATAACACATCTGCTTATGGCAAGAGAAAAAAAACAACACATATCTATGCAGGTTCGGGGGATTGGCTTTTTTTGTTTGTTTTGGTTGGGTTTGGGGTTCTTGGTGGGTTTTTTTTTTTTTTAATACACACAATGACAGTCTGAGTCATACTAAGCACTTGACAGTTTTCTTCTTCAAACCTGTATTTAGGATTCTGTGTGCATGCATATCCGTCTGTACGAACAGCTGACAAGATGTTCGGAGAAAACTCTGAATATTTGATTAATGCCTTTATGCTTATCTAACTGCACCGTGAACTAGTAAACCAAGGAAAAGAAATACTCAGAACTACAGCAGATATTTATAGCATCTACCAATGTCTTTGAATTTGAAGTGCGACAGATAGGTGAAATCTGCAGTACAAAAACAATAGCTCACAACAATGGCAGAGAGCTACATTTGGCATTTCAATTAACAGTCTTTGATGAAGCCAATTGGCATTGACTGGAGCACATTATTTGATTTTTTTTCTCATGCCAAAAAAGAGCTCTTCTTTTGGGAAAATTACCTGCTGGCTGTCATTTGCATCTACTGAGTATCCGTCAAAAGAATTTGTCAAAAAAAATCACCGCGACAAAAATATTTATTAAACAAACAGCCATAATAAAATGAAGCAATTATTTAGTTCCCCAGGTACATCATTACGTGTCTGATTCTTTGCATATTTTTTTCTGCTCGGCATGACATCTGGCAAGTCTTAGACACAGGAGTAAGAATGAAATGTGGTTTGTTTTCTTCTTCCTATAGAGAAAACCTCTGTTTCAGTTTTTTCCTGCAATTCAGCAGTTGAGCTGATTTTGCTAATGAACTAAATTAATACTCTGGGGAAACTGAAGATAAAAAGATGAAAATAAAAGCCAGCCATATTGTCATGCAAAAAGTCTTAGTGGACAGAGTGGCAGAAATTAAGAACTAAAAGTATTTTCAAGCTCAAGAGTCCTGGGAACATTGTATGATGGTATTTTGGCTTTTATCTTAAATGTTTTGATTAAGTTAAAAAATTAAAAGAAAAAAAAAGACCTAAACTATACTTTTTTTTAAAAAAAGACTTCCCTGGCCTCGTATTCAAAAAAAAAGAGCAAGATTTATTTGATGTCTGAGATTGGAGAAAAACTGAAAGTACAGTCATTTCCCAGTTCTGGAACACGTAAGGACCATGCAATACAACTTCTGTTTCCTTGCTGGAAAATAACTCCACTTACACAAATCACTGTTGAGGGAAGTAAGCTGAACCGCAGATCTTCAGCTGGATTTCAGTCTGTTTCGTTAAATTCACTTTGGTTAATTTTAATCATGATCACAACCCGCAGACAAATCTAGACTGACAACTGTACTGTCAGGAGATTTCACAAATTCATGCAGTTCCTACATGTTCAGTGACGTATAGTCCTTGTGATTCATCACACAAAGACTATGCAAAACAGAGAGGAGGAGCAATTACTGGTGTTTCTTAAGGAGTAAGCCATACAATGTCCTTCAAAAAAAAGCACCATTATTCTCATTAGAGCTAGTTCCTCCACTACAGTTAAGTCATTTTTGTGTTAGGCATTCTGTTTCTGGAACAAACACGAGCTTTGTGGTTCCTCAGCGTTGTTACTGTTAGGATTAAGACTTTCCTTGGTCTTACCAGTAGCCAACTTATTTTTCATGTTCTTTTAAAATGACATCTGAAAAAACAAAATGCTTAGTCTATTGAAGGTTGAAACATCTAATATTAAATAACAGATGAGAAACCTGAAGAAAACCAAGAACAAGAATTGAAAAACATGCAAAAATAGTGCAGAAGACATTCTAATTACAGCTATTATGCATTCATTTCATAAAGGATTTGATTTACAGAAAATAAGAATAAACTAAAATACAAGGCTGTCCTCAGAACAAAAAGATTTGTGCTTGCAAGGCTACAGATAACTTTCTTAATGGCAATGGAAGAGTGCCAGCCTGAAGCTGCACAAGTAATGAAGCTGAAACTCAGCAAGCCAAGAAATGAGAAATAACAAGACTGTCCGTAGAATTGAAGCTGGTAAAATGGAAACAATAAGAGGGCTATTAAAAACAAACAAACTCACTACAGAATGACTTTGTAAGCCAAGGTTTACTTCTTTTTCTTGAAGAACTTCTAAATGCTTTAAATATAACTTGCAGTTCAAGAGTTAGCATTCTTAAATGGAACGTTCACAGTTAGTTTCAGGTAGGTGTTAGAAGCAATCCTAAGACATTTATCCTCACATCATTAAAAAGTAAGACAGCTTGAACAGAAATAATAGACACAAATCCCTAAGGGAGCATTTACAAACCTCAGGAGGAACCTAAAGTTCATCATACCTTACATACCTGCATTAACCATCAAGATAGATCCAAATACTACAAGACCCGCTTCTCTACACATGTACATAACACACATCCACAGCAGAGGAAACCGTGACAAAAGATGTTCTCTTGAACACAAAGCATGGCATCACCAACAGCTTCACTGTCCTGACTCTGACCTCCCTTACCTTCACTTCATCACTGTCTCATTCCCTCCAGACTGCTGCTGTTGCAAGTGGAACAGCGAAAGCTACGTACTCCAAAGTATGTTCTGCTGGTGCACTGTTAATGCAGTCTGTACACGTGCCCAAATCTTCAGAAGGGATTATGAACAAATTAATGTAACATACAAATCAAAGCCAGCACTGTTGCCTCCCTTGCGTTTTCAAGACCAGCGCATTGCCAACTGCCTGTGCCCCTATGGCTAGGCCAGACACAGAGCTACAGACGGAGTTCAACAGAGGTAAAGGGTCAGCAAGGTAAAGGCAGAAATCCTCCGCGACATCGCCACTCCTTCACAAGGTCTTTGTTCTCAGGATTTTAGCCAGCAGCCCCCCAAGCTCCCTCACCATGTGATGAAAGCCCTCGCATGCACCACGCAGCCGAGCTGGAGCTGTGCACCATCTTCGGGCATCCATCCAAATCTTCCCTCTCCCTTTTTCAATTTCCAAGATTAGCTTGTCCTAAAGAGCACAGCTGTTTCAGGTCTGGAAGATACTCTTAGCTGTTTTGTAAAGATATGGCAACATCCAAAGCCCTTGGATTGAACGCAACAAAAAAATCCCAATACCTCCAAGCATGCTGTGGCTCAGAAGAACCTCTCTGATTAGGCATCACTACAGCAATTTGCAGTAATTCTCCAGGACTTATTACTTGTGGGCTAGCAATAAAAACTTCCTACAGGTTTTTAAATATATAGTGGATGGCTACGCCTGTTCACATTAAAAATCTAACACTTCTTCCATTAACTACATTTCTAATGTATTGAAGCTATTGTGAGAGGAGAGCACTGCAGATCACTTATATCCAAATATTAATGGCTTTTCCAACTTCTGTGTCAAGACCTTCCTCCTTCCCTTGCCCAAAAACTCAGTGCATTAACAAGTGAGTTTACAAATGGCACTTGCTAGCCGCTTCAGATGTTTGATGGGGAATTGGCTCTTTCTCCATGATGGGAGGTGAGTGCTCATTCACATTTCAAATAATATGCATTTAACAAAAACAAGCAAAAAAAAGTCACTTTTGCTTCTTGGAGAAGAGACAAAATTCCTGTTGGTTTTTTTTTTTGTTTGTTTGCTTTTCAGTTCCTCAGACTTCACAGCTAATTCAGTCAGGCTACAATCCAAGAAGCTGCTTTCTATTTACAGTTATTTAACAGACAACATCTCTGCAGATATTATATATGGCCTGCAATTTACCATATAACAGCGTCCCTAGGAACAGTGATGAGAGGACAAGGACACTCAGTGAACAAGTTAAAATTCAAGCAACTGCAGAGTAAACATGCATTTCTTTACATCAGTACTTTTTCCTTTGCCCCTCCCCAGCCAGCTGTAGGCAATGGTTCTCACATGAAATACCAGAAGAGCAAAAGGAGAAAGAGATAAGCTAAAAGGCAATCGTATTTGTACAGCACATTTTAGATTTAATTCATTCTGAAGGCAGCATAAAACGACCGCTCTGTTTCCTCTCATTCATATACCAAAGTCTGAAGACCAAAAAGAAATGGAAAGGTTCTGATATTGAGATGTACCTTGAGTTCAAATCATTAACAACAGTTCACAAAGGCATTCAATTCATACACACAGAGACCACTTAGAGAAAAACTCATATATTCAATCAATAAACATAAGTTCCTTATATATTAAAAAGGAGAAGAAAAAAAGTCAAGATAAATAATAAGCAAATAAGAAGATACTGTATTTTCCCCTTCGTTCACTTTAAAGAAGCTAAGATTTTTACGTAAATGTTTACCTATGTAAGTCACATGTTGAACACTTGGGAACAAAATGCATGCATCCTATAGTTCTTAAAAATAAAAATGACTGAAAATTGAAATTTCTCAGATCTGACTGGAAATACATGTATTGGCAGCTTCCTGCATGGATATTTCCAATGGGATCTACGTTAGGTAGTAAATGGGGTAAAAAGACAGTTTTGGGGGTAAAAAGACAGTTTTAATGCATGTTACTCATGCTCACTACTATTCTTTTACCGTAGTATTCTCAGTGCCCACAGCTTCTCCATATCACAAGAACACAGACCCCGCTTCTACTTCCAACAGTGGATAAAAACAGTACAATTAAACCACCATTATCATTAACAAGGGGTAAAAGAGATGCACTGCTGTTAATCTGAACTTCATTATGCCTCCATTCTCTCACCCACATCTGTCCGTTAAGGACAGTAGAAACCCAGAAGAGAGGCAGTAATCGTTATTTGCAGCTCCTGGATTCTGGTGTTACTGCATTAAAGCAACAAAGGATACTTACAATGATGCTGGATTCAAATGAAAAGAACTGCTGAATTTCAGATTTATCAGTTGCTAAGTAAAAAAAAAACAAAACACATGGCTTTGGTGTGATATTCTGCAGAAATCTTTTTTTTTGTACAGAAAGAATAAGAGAGGGATAAAATTTATTTCCAGTTTTTAATATGCGAAACATACAGTTAAATGCAAAATATGAAAATAACTGGAATGTGGACAGAAATCATAGAATCACAGAATCAGAAGGGTTGGAAAGGACCTCTGTGGATCACCGAGTCCAATCTCCTGCTAAAGCACAAGTTCACTACAGCAGGTTACCCAGGAAAGCATCCGGGGGATTTTGAATATCTCCAGAGAAGTAGACTCCACTACTTCCCTGGGCAGCCTGTTTTTGCTTGACTATCACCCTTTAGATATTTATAAGCATTGCTAAGATTGCCCCTCAGCCTTCTCTTCTCCACACACAACAGTCCAAGGGCTCAGAGCCATTCCTCATACAGGAGATGCTCCAGGCCCCTCATCATCTTTGTGGCCATCTGCTGGGCTCTCTCTGGCAGTTCCCTGTCTTTCTTGAACTGAGCAGCCCAGAACTGGACACAGTACTGCACATGTGGTCTCACCAGGGCAGAGTAAAGGAGGAGGATCACAATAACACAGGTCCTCAGTCCACCACTAGTTAAAACAGATAGTTTGATAGTGTTTCATAAGAGTTTGTCCCTTTTGTAAGAGCCTTGTTACATTACCGTGACTGTAAAAATCTTCAAAACGCTGACTTTTCAGTTCAGTGGACGCACATACAGCATAGGCAGTTTATGGGTGTTAATAGTGCTTTTATCACATAAATAATAATGCACAGGCAAAATCATAAATGGAAATTAACATGTCTGCATGCAATACACAAGTTTTAAAAGGATTGCTTATATTTTAAATAGAGATACTCTGCCAAGTCATTTTGTCATTTTCAGGCTTATTGACGGTGTATAAAGGGATATCATCTACCTAGGGAACATACTTCTGTTTTAATTATCAAAAGGTCATTTCACTGTCCCAAATAGACTGGAAGATACAATCGGTTTCACCCACCCCAAAGAGATGTACACGAGCACAGACTAAATTGTCCGAAGAGTTTCATCTTAACTTTCACTCCGTCTCCCAACATTTGATTCAATAAAACTTCAAAAAAAACGGACTTCAGTCTCCCCATTTAAAACCCACTGGGTGACTATTTATCTAATCTCCATTTGAAACATCATAGAGAATTGATCTGTATTTGGAATTCCCAAATGAGTGCCCTGGGTCCTCCACCACATTATATATGGAGGCAAGACAAGTTAAAGCTGCTTCAGCAGCAGGAAATGTCTGCATATTTCAAACAGGGAAAAAAAAATTCAATCCTGCCTTTAACCTGTACGTACCAGACTACTCACCCCACTTACCTGCTCCAAAAGGATTCTTACAAAGATCTTACCATATAAAGGTAAGCAGACTGAATTACCAGTGTTAATCCAGTTCAATTTTTTGTCCCTCACTTTTTAAACAGTGAATACTACCTTTGGTTTATAAAAAGAGACCACATTAAAAATATGTCAAACAACATTCCATCAACTGTTTCATGTAATGTAACTACACTATGATATCCTTTTCGGGTCTTAGAGAAATGTTCTTGCTACTGGTGTAGAGGTGACCCCCAGAGATTTTGAAATTAAATAAACTGCATGTTAGACTCCAAGAAAGGGCAAAAAGAAAGGGAACAAAAAAAAAAAGCTAGATTGCATACTCACTACAGTGAATCACAGGCAACTGACTCTTTGCTATGAATAAGCAAATAACCTGAATTTTCTTTGTGCTTGGTATTGTAAAAAAGCTGGAGGAGCTACAGTTCTAATAACCTTTGCAGAATGATAAATGACTTTAAGGCTGAGTTTGAAATGGAAACTTCTATATAAAAGAGCCATCCGTGGATCACCTCATTTTCACTAAGCCTGAGGTGATCTTTCTACCATACTTACAATCCATGAAATAATAAAACAGAAGATTGTGTCCAATCACTGAACAACCAACAAAATCCTATAATATCTTCATTTCATTCTCCAAAGACCCCCTATCCTGCAATTGCTTTGTACAACTTCATAGTGCCTTGCACAGTAGCTGCAAGTCTGACAAGTGGCTTTGTCCCCAAAGAATGTGATTCACACTTAGCCACAACCACTGACTGCCCTGAAGAGGCTCAAATCACCATTAGGACCGCAAAGGAACAATAACTCATTTCTTTTTATCTCAAACCAACACCATTATTAATTGTGCTTCAGTTCATAAACCCCTTCTTTCTGAATTGATTATGTAACCAGGAGCAGTGATTTATAAGCTAAGGTAGTTCATCTCCAGAGTGTATCTAAGGCCTCGTTAAAAAGTATAAGCATTTCACCTCATAAAACTGTAAAGCACTTGATGTAATACTATCTCAAGTAATACTGGGTAACACAAACTGAAGAATATGCTAACGAATTACTACAATACAGCATGACTACATACTTGTAAATAAGGTAGGCTGAGCTGCAAGCAGTAAGGTTTATTTTTGACAATTATTCATGCACTGACTACCTCAGGACAGTTTTACAGCAGTCTTTCTGCAGGATGTGCTCTAGGTAAGAAAACCCAGTGATTTTGCATATGAATTATTATTTGCAGAACCAAATGCTCGTTGTCAAATACTCGCTCAGCACAGGACAAGAAAACCACACAAACAAGAAAAAACAAGCACCGGCAGAAAGCAACTACACACTGACAGGTACCTGGAGAGTAAGAATGAGTTTGCAAACTTGGCTCTCAATCTAAAACTAAAAGCACAGATGACACTGTGCCTACCAGATGCAACTCAAGCTTCAGGAAAAAATAAAAATAAGAAGTAGTACTATTTTGATCAAGGAACTACCCTTGCAAAATGAACACAACACACTGGGACGTGTATACACACGCAGAAAAACATACACAGTGCTTTAACAAAGACAGGCACAAGCAGACTTTCATCCCATTCCCTTCCATATTTGCTCTCTCTCCTCCCTTACAAACACTCAAAGAATATCGAGTTAGCAGAGAAATAAATTTTAAAAAGCAGCTGTCACACAACAACAAAAAAGGTATCGAGCCTGATCAGTCTATCATAAAATATAATTTGTTCACTTCAAAATGAAAACCTTTTCTTTTTTATTTTGATGGGGAGAAATACAAGATAACATTGAGTGAAGGTTAGTCTTAAGAACTTAAATAGGAAGTCCTTCACTGAAAGAATACTGCTTGATCTAGCAGCTGGCAACCCTGCCTGCAGCAGGGGGTTGGAACTAGATGATCTTTGAGGTCCCTTCAAACCCAAGCCATTCTATGATTCTGTGACAGCTTCACAGCACGTAAACATCCTCCAATAGAAATCATTTGCAAATCACCAAGAACTGTATTTCTCAGTTTAATATTCTAATGACTGAAGTCTTTAGACTTCATTTATTCTCACCTCCTAATAGCAACAAGTGACTTCTTACAAAGAAGTATTTGATTATTCATCCCTTTCTTTCGGTTGAACTCTGGAGTAGAACTGAGAGAGCTAAAGTAGAAATCATGCATGAAAGACTGAGCTTGTGCATAAAGGGTGTTTCACTACAAACAGTATTTGTTTACCACATGCTCCGCTTTGCAACTTCAAGTAGATGGTGAAACACAGATCTTGCATGAGACACTTTTCTGAACTGAAACACACAGCCCTTGAAAGTCCTTAGGCTTCCTTCACTTCCTAGGACAAACTTAAGCATAGACCTCACAGCTCAGAAACTCAGTGGGGGAGAACATCTCTTCACTCCATCTAACAGAGTAAGGGAATAAGTATCTCCCTAAGATTTAATTTATTTATGTAAGGTCACCCCAGGGACATGCGTTGATAATGTATGGCACAGGTACATGCAGCTACAGAGTAGGCAGTCAAGGGCACGTTCCTGGTCATGCAGGAGTGTCTGGTAACCAACGACAAGTCTTGAAACAAGAGAAGGGCTCCTTCCCACAGCCATTAGTGCCTTCCTCCCCAAGCCTGCAGACGTCGTGTGTGGTGCTGGACATCACGCCAGAGGGAGCTGATGTGTTGTGGGCAGGTGAGCTGGGGCAGGGCCAGCATGCTCCCCCTGCAACCAACTATGTGCCAACAGCACAGCCTCTCCCAAACCAATGAGTCTTTGTTCATTCAGCATCCACATAAGCCTGCTGTAAAAAGACATCAGTGGGGGAAGAGCAGACTATATGGCTTCCCTTTACCCTCCCCATCTTCTATTTAAGGTTTCGCTGAACAAATGCGGTTATGCTTACCAAAGATCCCTGATGTTTTTCTGGTCTAGGACTATCAATGAGCTTTTATTCACCAATGCTTCTAACCACTCTCCAGTAGCAAAAATACAAGTCACTAAAATTTTTTGTGTGTTGTAAAGGCTAAGAGAACAATGTTTCCATAGGATTTCTGAACTGAGCTTTTTGTTCATGGCTTAAAAGAGCACTGAGATACCATCCCAGTCTGGTTCTTGCTACATTTAAGGACTCCAGGCAAGAGGTTCACACAAGACAACAGCAATTGTGACTAGAAATCATCAACAGATTTAAACAAACCAAACATACTACATAGCTTTTGTTCCCATGCAACAAGGTGCTATGCTAAGCACAAGGGTAATGAAGCAAGGTAATTTTGTTCTTCGTAATGCAATCAGATCAAGGAATAGATAGTGCTTTGACACACAGCTATGAAGAACTGTTCACATTAACACACCTTGGTGCTCTCTCTGTGATGACAGTGGTCATATTTCTGTTGCAGTCCATCAGCTGTTGAACAGACAGTAAAATCCAACTCTTCCATCCTTTTAAGAAATTAATTTGCAAGTATTGAATCTTGTCGTAAAAATGTGTTGATTTTTGGTGTTGTTTTTTTTTTGTCAAAGCATTTCAAAGGAGCAGATCTCCCCATGCAACTGTGTGACTTTGTAGAAGAAATTACCAAAAGGGAGCAGAGTTATCTTCTGACACAAAATAAGGCACCAAGTGTTGTAGTAGGCATGTTACAGAGTACTCGGGCTGTAACGCTGAAGGTCCTTCCTCATATGCTTGCTATTGGTTCACCTACTTTACTTGAACCCATGTCATAAGAAGGAGAGGCTGTCCTTCTTTGTTTTCATAACAAGGTGTATAACAACTCCGTGTATGGCCTTTCGGAAGAGAGTGGCCAGAGCAGGATATTCAATATGATTGGCCAGGGGCCTGCGTGAGCTTCTGGAACAGTCTAGTAAAAGATAAGATATACTATATAGTTTTGTAGCTTTTAACAATAAACGCCATTTTGCCGCTCATCATATTGATGTGTAAATGCGACGAGGTGGCTGGGGACAGAAAGTAATCCTTGCGGGCAGGGTGACAAGTTACGAACGGAATATCAGATGTGGTGGTCTTCACTACAACCAAGATTTACCCAACATAACCTCCCTTCAAAAGTAGTTATGCAGCACAAGTCAGTTCAAAAACCTCCTAAAGATAACTGCATCTGTATGTCAGGACAGCCTGACCACTCTAAAAGTACAGAAGATTTATTACAGTTCCCTGTACCATCTGCCAGAAGTACGACTTGTTCATCTTCTTGCAATTAGTAGCTAAATTATATCTAATTTTGTAAAATTCTTAACAATTGTATTATAAAAAAATACTTCAAGTATTACATCAACTCAGGATATTGCTTGTACCTTGACTTTCACAAAATTGTACATGTATACTTATGCGTGTTTAATGCCCAACTTCAGATGTGAATTACAAGTTCCATAAGCATGTAAGGCAACATCTGTAAATATTATCTTGAGGAAAGTAAATGCAAGGAAAGTTTACCTGAAGACATATTCTCCTGCTTATATCTTATTCAAGTTTACAGGAGGTACACAGTCATGCTTCACTTCTGTATTTAGGAAGATATAAGAAGTAAACAGCACAAAAATCGACACAGTCCTATATTACTTTTAATACAAGTGGCAAATCGCTGATGGTTCTATAGCTCACTACTGACTACGAAGATAATCATCCTCTTTCTCCTATTATCCCTCCAACGCTGAACTTAAGATGAAATATTTAACATGAAAAAGCATGAATTATATTACTCATGTACATATACTATGGAAGAGAATCATTTGTACTGTTTTATCCAAGTTTCTAAAAAAATCTCTCTTCTAAGATTAGGAATATCGGAAAAGAATTAGACTCCACATTATCCAGTATTCTCCTATTCCTACGGTTAGGCTCCAGTTGAGGATGGCAGGCAACTAGCATTCAGAACACTCATTGGTATAATTCTCTCACAGAATCAAGGCATCTAACTTGTCATTTACACTCAGGGAAAAAAAAAAAAACACAACCGAAGCAAAACTTCAGCTGTCACTTGCAGTAACCAGAATTCTTTCCTCCCCAAAAGCGTAGATGCATTCTTTGTTTTTCTATTGAATTCTGTAAGTTCACTGTTCATTTAGAAAAATGATAACAAATAAGCGCACATAAGTTCCACCGGATATGGGAATTTTTGGAATTGTGCTCTTATCACCTACAGAAACAAAGTTATTGAGAATTATCAGATACACACATTCAGTACTTCGCGATGTTTGAAAAGCTAAAGAAAACAAAATAGATACCAATACCTGTCACAAAGCAGGAGGCAAAACAGAACATTAATTATACACAAAAAACGAGATCCTCCACTCACACCATAAAGTATCAGGAACAGAATGTCCACAATCAGAAGCGAAACATTCCAGGATTTCTCTACAGATAACTAGAGTAAGTTTCTTCTAATAGTAATTAATCACTAGGTCTTATTGTTCCTATCTGGTCAAAAGGAGAGCAATTCCATCTGTCTACAGGAGCACATTAAATTGGCTATTTATTTGTTACTAAAGCTTCTGATGCTACTCATACAAAAAAAAAAAAGAACGAACACAGAACTGAAGTAACACATTTGGGAGTCAAAAGGACACAGCCAGCCTCTTTTCCCTGGTCTGTGGAGACAGGACATGGCCATGAACTGGAGCATAGGAAGTTCCGCACCAATATGGCAAGGGTGACAGAGCACTGGAACAGGCTCCAGAGAGGTTGTGGAGTCTCCTTCTGTGGAGATATTCAAGACCCATCTGGACGCCTACCTGTGCAACCTGCTCTAGGGAGCCTGCTTTGGCAGGGGGGTTGGACTCGATCTCTGGAGGTCCCTTCCAGCCCCTACAATTCTGTGATTCTGTGATTTCGTTAACTCACAAAGCATTTCACAGTTTAATGGGCAGCCAGTTATAATGAGAGGACTATTGAAGTCAAAGAATTTATAACTTTGTACAGGAAACATCTAATACGACTTGCCCAAGGGCAGGTTAGGGCATTCAGAATTCTAGGCATGTCAGAAGACCAAATTTGCTAAGGCCAAACTTTGAAGGTTCTCAAATGCATTATTTACCATATAATGTAGTTAAAATTTACAGTAGGTAGAGCTAAGATGTGAACAAAATTCAGGTTGTAAAAAGAAAAGTAGTAAAAATGAAAAGCATCCTCATCATGCTAAAATTTTATAAGTATTGACATTGATTGCAAGACTTAAATTTTTTGATGCAAACAACTATCTTTTAATAAATTAAAAAAAATAGTGACAGTTTTGCAGTTTGAGATAAAGTGCCCTTTGGCAAGGAGGCAGTTGTTGAGGTGAGATCTATCTGGCTGCATCCCAACTGTCCCCACATTCAAAATTCTCTAGCTCATCTGTAATGTGCTTGTTGAAGATTTCCTTTACTGCTGCCTTTAGTAGTAAAGGTCTCCTCTAGCAAACAAGCTTTCCAGAGTCATTTTGTTTTTTATTACTCTCGGTGCAATAGATATATCTGAATTAACATTAACGTACCTAGCCCTCATTTTTTAAATAGCCTCTCCCGTTTTAGCTTCTCTTGTGTATATTAGTTCTCTTAGACTCACAGACTTCCAGCACTGGAGCTTTTATTTCTTTACTTATTTATTATGGGGCTGAATTTTATTTATTACTTCAGATATTTATATAAGTTTCATTATATAAAAAAATTAAAAAGGATGCTCAGTTATTTCCCCCTCCCCCCCATTTATCTTTCTCTCCATTTAATGCATTCACTATATTCTCATCTGCACTTACGGGACATATGTCCTTTTATTTGAACTTTTACTTACCTGTTTTTTATACTTAAATTGACAGTGGTGTTGAAGACAACTTCAGTTAAACAGTAAAATTCAATTTTTTTCATTAAAAATTTTAGCTGATTGCTTCCCAACTGTCATGTATGCACCTGCATTTTTAACGAGTTTCATGATTCTAAATGAATAGAAGTAACAAGACCTGAGGGATTGCAATTCAGTAACAGAATGGGTAAAAGAAATAGTAATGGAGGAAGCAGATGATTGAAATCACTGCATTGTACAGCATCAGAACAAATGCTTCCTAAATACATTATTTACTAGTGACAGCCTATGTTCTACAAAGCTTATTTAAAATCATACATTAATCCTGAGATAGATTACAAGTGCTTATTCAATATAGCACATAAAAGCATCATGTCATCTTAGTCATCTAAGTCTGTTTTATTAGACAACTTATTGTCTGAAATGTTTAGTTCTTCACTCCACTCTTGGGTAAGCAGCCAACTTTGTGATAACATTTTGTAAAAACAAGTTGCCACTTTATGCCAATGTTTTAGTTATAATCAATCCCTGCAATTCTGTGATATGTTTTTAAAACAGCTTTTTACCTACTTCACCTGCTCTCCAATTCCCAAAACACATTTCTTTCGATTGTGCTCATCACTCTCTATTTTGTTTGGAAGGAAAAGGAAAGAAGAAAGCACAAAAGTTACACAAAGATAAAAATTCGTAACATTGAAGATCTACATTTGGTTTCAGGAGGATTTAAATTATGGCTCAGCAATTGAAAATGTGTGACCCAGACAGGAGCTTGTTCCCAGTCTCCACCACAGTTCAAGGAACCATGAACCACAGCTTAAGATAAACCCACTACCACCTTCCCGAGATCTGGGAGAACTGCAGGTGAGCCAGGTGGTAACACTTGGTCTCTTCAAGAAGCAAAACCACCCAAACGGAACAGTCATCTTCTTAACATGGGTCAACATCCCTGAGGGGCAATTCCTACTACACAAAAAAACAGTTCATCACAGCACTTAGGTTGCTCCCCTCTGATTTACACAAATTCATCTTCAGTACTGCAGAAAGCAAGCACGGCCATGCTCCTGTTCCTCTTGGATGATGGTTATAACTTCTTAAAAAGGCTTTAACACAGCAGAGTTTGAATTATCTTTTGTAATCCATTTTTTAACCAGTCTTACAAAAATCAGAAACCAAGATAAAAAGAATTCAAACGGTTCAAGTGCCCTTCTTACAGTAATAAAATCACATCAACTCCTACTTAGCACAGGGTAGGCACGCTGCACCTCTGCCACACCTCTACAAAGAGAGTCTGCGCTCTACTTTCTAAGCAGGACAGCAAAATCCGTTAACACTCTGACTACTGAATCCATATGGGAGACAGCTTCATTCTGATAAATGACTTCTGAAGGATTTAACACTATTGGAAGTTGTTCTGTCTCACTGATCTTTTGGTGTACAAAGAGATTTGCAGCAAATAACGTTTTCTTTCTTCTAAAAATCTCTACCACAGAGAAGAGCATAACTAATCCAAAAGTCAACCTGGGTTCTCTCCTTCTGCATCACCACTAAAACTCAGCAAACCAAAACATAGCCTCGCTCTATCTGTACAACCCCACTGGCCTTGGCAGCAATGCAGCAATGTAGTGTTACAGTCACATTCCCCGTTTCATCTTTTGATTCTACATTAGCAATTCAAAAATTATGTTCTCTAATTCAGTCTTACTGGATGAGATTTCTAGAACACTTGCAGTTAAATCTCCCTTAAACATAATTTGAACATGTGCTATTAGCAGGAAAAAAAAAAGTCTGTCAATTAGTAAAGAACAGCCAGAGCTGACCTATCAGCCCCAAATTAGCACCTTCCTCACTTCCTCCTTAGCTTTTACTAACAGTTTGAATTATCGTATTGTCTTAGTATACACGTCCTCTCCTTCCAAAAGCATTCTTCACAAACTCAACCCACTGCCTCCATGATGACTACTGAGTTATTTAGATAGCCTTCATGACATTTACTTCACACCTGTATTCCCCTGAATGAATACAATATTCCCATGAATATTGTGATCTAATGCTGTGTGCACAACATGCACAGAGCCTGAGCTTTGGAAATGAGTTCAGTATTATAATTGAGAAATTAAAATTACCTCAGAAATAAGATTCTAAGCGCTGCTGTTTAAACACAACTCTAAAGCCAGCATTTATAAAAAATTGGCTACTAGAATTCTGCTTTAGTTTATGAGCAATATCTCATTGCATCCACCAGATTTTTTCTTCTCAACCTGAGAACATTTATTTCATCCTCCAAATATTGGAGACACTGATAGCACAAAAGCTTAGAAATAATAAACAAACACCACACTCACAACCCTACAAGATAATAAATCAAAGAAAACCTATTTCTGAAGAACAACTGAAGAAAATACCTCTGGAAGCAGAAAAAAAGAGTATGACAAAAAATACATTTGGATAGGTGGTATTTCTTTGCAGCTTACACGCATGGAAGGGTATTCTGTATCCTAAGTAGTTTTTTAAAAGCATGTAGACTCGCATGGAGTGTGCGCTTATGGCATAAGTATTATCCAGCAGTATGACTCATGAAACCACTGTACTGAAGTGGTATAATCTGCATGTGTGGAAGGACAGAGTGACAGTAATATCCGTACTTGCCAGGGGGGCAATAATAGTGAGATAATAGTGAAGTTTTCCTATTCCCTTGGCTTTTCTAGCATACTTAAATGACCCAAATACACATATTCAGAGCCCACATATCCAACAGCATGCTATAGCTGAATCCAGATGCAAACAGTCTTTCCTATAAACCAAGAGCTACACTGAGAAACACATTCCAATACTTTCAATAGCAGTCAACTGAAAAAGGATAAAGAAAATGAGAAGCAGTGAGACAAACGTTCCTCATGGCTTTTATTTTTACACTGATGTTCTCTTGTGCTTCCAAGTTCTTATTGTTCACATGCTACTACATGTTGATAATGCATTACTTCACATCCAAACATTAAGGAAGAGGATGAAATATAAACTGAGCTGCAAGGACAAACAGGACTGATGGCATCCCAAAGTCTGGTGCAGTTAAACCACCCAGGAAAAAAAAAAAAAAGAGGTCCAGAGCTAATGGAATCCGATGCATTTTCCTATTCCACCTGTCTCCTGTGGGCAGAGGCATTTAAGGACAGTGGCACAATTTTTGTAATTAACAGTAAACCTGCTGCAGTAGTCGCCATCAAGCCAATGGAAGCACATCAGCTACGCCTACTGCTTAAGCAATTAGTACTGGAGTAGTTAATGTCAACAAGTAAACTGTAAAATGTAAAACATAAATCTGAGAAACAACAGATGAAAAGGGAGCTTCATATATTTTAAATCCGTGGCTTTTTCTTTATAAATACAGAAAAATAACATTTTTTCCAACACCACAGAGAACTACAAAATGAATGGCAGACAAACTAGTAATTATGAAATTGAGAAAACAAGTATACAAGCAGCGAGTCTATGCCAATTGATGTAAATAGCAAAATATTTTTTTAAAAACCCACTCGCATTATTGCTTTTTTTAAAAAACACAAAGGAAGAAAGTGTGTTCTAGCTGTACGTTGAGAGTGATGATTATCCTCAGTGATGCAGAAAGAAGAAAATAACCCTACAAAGACCATTGCTACTCACAGGTGGAGCTAAATAAGGTATGACTACCATAAAATGAGAAGTTGCTTTTATGAGGAATTGTTGAAAAGCAGTTATGATATTAAAATAAACCCAAATAACAAATCTTAAATTATATAACAGTCAAGATATAAACTAAACCTCAGTTTTAAATAAAAACTCTGCATGTTCACTAAATAAACTATCATTCTGCCACCAAAAAATTGCTTTCTCTCCCTTTAACTCCAAGACCTGCACTTTTCATTGATGTTTTCCAGCTGCAGAGGAAAGGATAGAAGTTAACCTTCCTCCTCCTATTCTTCTCTCCTCCATCTGTCCACAAACACCAGAGCACGTAAGAAGGACCTGTGGGCTTGAACTCATCTGTGCTGAAGGAGGAGCTGAACCCCAGTGTCCCAGTTTGCATGCTGGCAGGCTAGTATGGAAAAACATACTTAACACATTTGAAAAAAGACCAAACTACAACAGCATGCCTACCTCAAAAAAGAAAAAGGATTTGGATAACTGGCCACCACCCTCTAGATGGACTTGGAGCCCAGCCATCCATAGAATTAGAATCATAGAATTAGCTGGGTTGGAAAAGACCTACAAGATCATCCAGTCCACCGTCACCCTCCTCTGAACACGCTCCAGGGCCTCAACTTAATGAGGGTGCTCTCAATGCCCTCATCCAGGTCATCAATAAAGATATTGAAAAGGACAAGCCCCAGCACCAACCCCTGGGGAACACCACTCATAACCAGTTGCCAGCTGAATTTAACTCCATTCACCACCACTCTCTGGGCCCGGCCCTCCAGCCAGCTCCTTAACCCAGCAAAGAGTATACCTGTCCAAGCCATGGGCTGGTAGCTTCTCCAGGAGAAGGCTGTGGGAGACAATATTGAAGGCTTTGCTAAAGTCTAGGTAGATCACATCAACAGCCTTTCCATCATCCACCAGATGGGTCACTTGATCATAAAAGGAAATCAGGTTGTTCAAGCAGGACTTGCCCTTCACAAACCCATGCTGGCTGGGCCTGATCCCCCAGTTGTCCTGCAAATGCCGTGTGATCTCGGATCCCCGGATCCTCCTTACGACCCTTCTGGTAGATGGGAGTCACGCTGGCAAGTCTCCAGTCTTCTGGGACCTCTCCAGTTGACCAGGAATGCCGATAGATGATGGAAAGAGGCTTGGCTATCTCCTCCACCAGCTCCCTCAGTACTCTCGGATGGATCTCATCCAGCCCCATGGACTTGTGGCAGTCCAGGTGGAGCAGTAGGTCTCTGATCATTTCCACCTGAATCGTGGGGGGTTTATTCGCTCTCCATCCGAGACTTCCAGGTCAGAGAGTAGAGTACTCTGAGGATAACCAGTCTGACTTTTAAAGACAGACATAAAAAAGGCTCTGAAAACCTCAACCTTTTCATTGTCCTCAGTGGCCACATTCCCAGCTGCGTCCAGTAAAGAATGGAGATTCTCCTTGCTCCTCCTCTTACTGTTAATATATTTGTAAAAGAGTTTCTTTTTCCCTTTTATTTCAGCAGCCAAGTTGAGTTCAAGCTGGGCCTTTGCCTTTCTAATTTTCTCCCTGCACATCCTAACAACCTCTTTGTACTCTCACCGAGTTGCCTGTCCCTTCTTCCACAGGAGGTAGAGTCTCTTTTTCTCTTGGAGCCTCCGGAAAAGCTCCCTGTTCATTCACGCCGGTCTCCTTCCCCGCTGGTTCATCTTGCGGCTCAGGGGGACAGCCTGTTCCTGCGCCTTCAGGACTTCCTTCTTAAGGAGCGACCAGTCTTCCTGGGCCCCTTTACCCTCCAAGACCGAATCCCTACCAGTCTCCTGAACAATTTGAAGTGCGGCCTCTGAAAGTCCAAGGTAGCAGTTTTGCTGTCCCTTCTGGTTCCACCAAGAATTGACAACTCTACCATTTCATGGTCGCTCTGTCCAAGACAGATCCTGACCTCTACATCTCCCACCAGACCTTCTCTGTTTGTGAACAGCAGGTCTAGCAGGGCATCTCCCCTGGTAGGTTCTCTCACCAGCTGCAGAAGGAAGTTATCTTCCATACACTCTAGAAACCTCCTAGAAGTTGAAGTCCCCCATGAGGACAAGTACTGGCAACCGCACAACTTTGGCCAGCTGTTCATAGAATGCCTCATCTGTCTCTTCATCCTGGTTAGGCGGTCTATAACAGACCCCAACCAGGATGCCTGCCTTGTCAGCCTTTCCTTTGATCCTAACCCATCGAGATTCAACATTATTCTTCCCCAGTTGCAAGCTCGATCTCACCATGTTTCTGTAATGGCAACTAAGTCATAGTTTGCCTGCTGCATGATGGCTTCCAGCTCCTCCTGTTTGTTGCTTATGCTGCAGGCATTGGCGTAGATGCACTTCAGCTGAGCCCACTGCCTCACCTGTAATGCTGATGCTCCCCTAGGCACACCTCTAGCAGGCCTGGTCTTATCCCCTTCCCCCTTCCTCTCTAGTTTAAAGCCCTCTCTATAAGCCCTGCCAGCTCCTGGGCAAGGATGCGTTTCCCCCTTTGAGACGAGACAGACCCATCAGCAGACCTCAGGCCTGGTGCCAAGTAAACTGCCCAGTGATCAAAGAACCCAAAATTCTTGCGTTTGCACCAGCCTCTCAGCCATGTGTTTATGAGATGGGTTCTCTTGCCCCTCTCAGTGTCCTTCCCTGTCACTGAAGGGACAGAAGAAAATACCACCATCCATCTTCCACCTCCCATGAAGGGCAGGAGACAAATGCAGACCTGGAATCACCTCTCTCACTGGTGACTTCCCCAGAGCACATGGGAATCCCAAACTGCCCTCAGCACGGGCTGTTGCAGGGCTTTGCCCTGAATGAGCCTGCCAAGTCCAACTTTCTGGGGATTGCTACAGTCAGTTAGGCACTGACAGTAAGTTACAGACTGCACCAAGAATGCCACTCTGTGGATAATTATCAGCAGAACCCAGTGCTCTCGCCTACATTTGACAGAATCACGCAATATCCCAAAGCAGGAAGGGCCCTTTAAGGATCACTGAGTTCAGCTCATCAAGTCCAACTCAGACATGTTCACTCAGCAACCACAAGAGAACTAATGGTGTAGCAGTCAGTTACGTAGTTCAATGTATTAGATGATTGAAAACAGAAAAAATGCTGGATATATATATATATGCTGTTTAGTCTTCAGATATGCAGGCCCAGTTATGTAAAATAGTCCCACAGAATTCAATGCATATTTTTCTCCAAGCATCAGTGGAATGAAGATTTTGTCATTAATTTTGAGAGACAGCAGTTGTAGAAGTTAAGCCACTGATTTCTTAAATAATTGTTTATATGAATAAATCAGAATATGACTGCCAGCACTAAAATTGACGCACTTACATGGAAAATACACAGCTAAAAATAGGTAAATCTAATACAAAAAATGTAGAACAGTGCTGATGCAATATACCTTGGATTTTGGAAGGTAGATTATTTGTCCACTCATCATTTGCAATAAAAAATTCAAATCTTTTACCAAAAAAAATATTAAAGGAAGAGAGTCATTATTTAATATAAAAAACGTACCTAGGCATGAAGCCAGAAATACTAACATTATTAGGATGCGCCTAGACAAAAAACTCAGTGTCCTGACTTGGTAGTAAATTTATTTACTGTAGCAAGGAGGAAGTTACTGAGAAGCTCAGTTCTGGTCTGCAAGTATGACCTATGGGAACAAAAGCTGTAATAGAACTTCTTCAATAGAGCAGACAAAGGTCAAACAATACCTAATAGCTGGAAGTTGAAGTTGGATAAATTCAGAAATGGAAAGAGTTGAGAATTCTTTTTCTTCTTAAAGCAAAGGCAGTTAACTGCTGCAACAGTCACAGGCTGTTTTTGATACGCAATTTCAGGTAGTTTTCTTAAATATGCATTCTAATATATGCAGTACAGCAGGGAAATATTCTGAATGCTTTATACAGGTCAGATGAGTGTATTACAATGTTTCTCCTTCCTCATAATCAAGAAATACAGGGGTAAGGCAGCCTCCAGTTCAAACCACCTGAAAAAATCTGTGCTTAGAAAAGCCTACACTAAAACAGAGGATAAAATACAGGAGATCCACCATTTGCCCCAAATATTGAAGCATCTAGTTGTTATATAAATTGAAGTAAACTCCATCTAAGCATGATGCAAGTGAACAAATATATTTACAGTGACAGCCATCAGATGATGCAATTCCACAATCTGATTGTCTCCAACCAGAGTTACTGAAAGCAATAAAAACCTCAACCTAAAAACATATAGATTATCATACATGTTTACCAACAGGGATGTGCTCCACATAACCAAATCAGTCCAGAAAAACAGATAATATGTGTACACAGACTTTGGAAATAAATTTGCTTGCTCAGAGATAACTCCACTTTGGAAGATACCTACAAGAAATCACCAGCAATTCGCAGTTAAAACATCTCTAGAATTCATCAAAATAGACCATTATTGCTTTTTCAATACAAACATTACTGCATTGAACATCCCAAGTACCTGCTTGGTGTCTCATTATGACAGTTAAATGTGAACTAACTGCAGAACTGGAGCCATTTTTCTGTGATGAGCAGTCATGCTTGGCATTAGCAAACGGAACCCCCAACAAGTAGCAATTTACAAATATAAATGCCCACATATTCCACTAAATTGGCATGAAGAGCCTCAGGAAAATCAAAGATAAATTACAGAAGGTAGGCTTTGTCAATCATCAGTTATTTTCTTTCCAAAAAAGTCGCATGAGATGGGGTTGAAGGACATTTCACTTTTAATAGTTTAATTTAAAAGCACTGTGCAGATCATACTGAGTACATAACCTCATAAAAACAGCTCCCATTGTGAAAGTGCATTTCTGTGTCAGGTGCAGATCCAATCATAATCAACATTTCCAACACTCATCTGTCAATAAACAAAAACAACCGAAAAGCTCGTCTAACAAGGTCAGCACTCAGTTAATGACTTGGGTTTCTTCATGCGAAATCTGTTTCTGCAAACACAGAGTTTATACCTGGAGATTAACTATTCTAAGCTATTCTGTAAAATTCTGTGTGTTCTGATGAAAAACATCTGAAAACTGAGTAAGCAGGTCAATCTGAGCTCCAAGACACGGGAATCAAGAGGCACAGAACAATTCAAGAGGAAAACAGTGACACAGTCTTGACGTTAGCATGCTGCATAGAACTGGAGAGACCAATGTTAACACTATATGCAGTTCTACATTTAACCTTTTTATAACAACACTACCAAACCAATGCATGTAAGTACAGTAATAATAAAGAGCTAGACAAAATACCTTATAGCAAGACCTGAAGAACTGTCTGATTAGTTTAGAACCGAAGAATTGAAAGGTGACTTCATTAGAGTATAAACATCTCACTAAGAATGAACTATTGGAGCTCGGCAGCCAAAACCAGAGGCAATGTCTGGAAACTGAAGCCAGCCAAGTTCATATTAGCAATAGAGCATAATTATATTTTTCAGCAATGAGGGTCATTAACTGCTGATGAAGTTAGAGTGAAATGTGGCTTCTCTGTCCTTTCACACCTCTAAATGAAGACCAAATACTTTTTGAAGATGCACCCTATCTATATAAGTACTAGCTTAATGCAGGAGGAGCTGAATAAACATAGAAAGAACTAGTACTATAGAGCTTTTAATATGAATCAGTGCTAAGATAAATTAGCAGTAATAAACCATGTAGGGTCACACAGCTCTATCACAAACAGATAGTTCATTTTCAGTATGATGTCCATCTTATCTAGATGGGACCAAGGGATCTCCATCTTGTAATAACAACATATTTCACTGATACCATCTCATTTCATAAATAAAAGCTTTTTTCTTTCAGTATTTAATCTTCTTATGCATACCTGAAAAACCATATTTAGCCTTTTTTAGTACTCTTACTTAGTAACTGTGATAAATTTATATATTAATACAGCATTACTGAAAATTAAGACCATCAAAACTAACAAAATTAAATGAATGGTTATTAATGTAATAATTCAAAATGTTACCACTGGCTGGCAAAGCTCATTAAGGTTAGAAATAACTGTTTTGATAAAACCAGAAACATTGATTACATAATTTGCACTCATTTTGTCACTCCTGTCTTTTTCATTTTATCATTTTCTCTTTCACTGTGTAGTTGTTTGACACTGCTGACTCACAGACAGCCAGTATATTCCCAGACTGAATGTAAATGCATCTTATGCCCCTAAATTGGCATTTTCCAGATATTCATCTCATTCCTAACAGCACCTGCATTCCGAATACACATCTGAGAAGAGATTAAGAGGCAGAACTGGTCTCTGGAACTGCATTGTTTCTTGACTGCTTCACAGGAAACAGTTCCATTAAGTAAATAGCTACCCCTCTAGCATACAGAAGCAGAAACAGCATAAAAATGATCCCAGTTTGGAGTACTATGATACAAACAGGCATGGGACAGTGGGGCTTACTGATCTGCACTAATCTATCCCAAACAAACACCTGGTAAATTCCAGGTAATGTATATTCATACCAAATTTGCACGTACAGAGAGAATGGATCTTTATGGGACACAAGGCCTAATGTAGAGGAGGGGATAAATATATAGAAAAGCACATAAGGAGACCTGAAGAGGTCACGTGGTCCAAGCCACAAGTTGTTTTGCTTTCTTTTTTCCTTAACATCTAACCCAAATTCTTTGAGCTACAGTTAAGCTTCTTGTTCGATGCTCTGTGAATAGAAAGCAGATTACTGCTTCTCTCCTTGCATCACTCTTTTACATATTTGAAAATTTATTCCTCCTTTCAGTAAATAACCACAATTTATTCAAAATTCTTTTAAGGTCACTGTTCTTAGATCTCATTTTCTGTTTCCTTCTCCAAAGCCAAGTTGTCCTCATCTTTCTTGAACCCCAGGACCTTTACCATGGCAGTGCACGGGACAGAAACATAACAGTGCCTTCATGAACAGACTGGACTTAACTGAAGTAAGTGACATGTCAAGAGGCAATGACACAATGAGCCAAGAGGCACAAACTGGAACACAGGTTCCTTGTGAACATCAGGAAGCACATCTGTGCTGCGTGTGCGATGGAGCACTGGCCCAGACTGCCTAGAGAGGCTGGATGTGGTTCTGGGCAACCCATTTGAGGTGTCCCTGCTAGAGAAGGGGTTGGACCTGATGGACTGAGGTTTCTTCCAACTTCAGCCATTCTGTGAGTAATCCTCACACAGCCTGCGCAAAATCAGAAGTTGAGAAACCAGTGAAAGAAAAAGAGAATACTATAGGAGATCACATACGCCAAAATTCTAGAAAAAAAAATATCTTGTTCCCAACTGCATAAAGTTTTTATATCAATATTTCAGTCAAAATTACTTCTGCTTCCTTATAAATTTTTATGTATTTATAAAGCATAATAAGAAATGGGGGGGATTATGATTCTACCTGAGGCTTCTAGAATAATAAACCAGACTAAAGAGAAAGCCACTATAATTACATCACAATCAGGAATAAAAAAGGGAAAATATTATACTTTGAATCATGTAGGTTGGAAAAGACCTTCCAGATGATTTTAGCCAACCTGACACACAAAGCCCTATCACTAAACCATGCCATGTCCACGTCTCTTGGATACCTCCAGGGATTGGGACTCTACCACCACCCTGGGCAGTCTGTTCCATTGCATGGCCAGCACATTCAAGTGTGGAAGGAAACAGAGCCAATAAATCCACAGTGTGTGCAAGCATTGCTGAGGGCCTGGAGGAAACCCAGGATCAAGGGCCCTGGGGCCTCAGAAGGAAGCTTGCAGCAGGGTGAAATAAGGTTGGCATCAATCCAGGCTTCCAAACAACTCCACACCTTCTAATAGTTACAGGTTAAAGATTAGATCAGAAAAAGAGGCTGTCAAAGCACGTATGGGATTATGGTTTCTTAGAGTCCTTGGCTGCAAATGCTACCACTTGTGAAGATGTCCAAAGTAGTAACATACAGTAAATGTTCTGGCCCATTTCAATAGTCTTTAGAACATATGTTTTCTAATATTTTTAGCAAAGAACAAAAGAACTTGCTTCTCAAAAATATTTGAAACAAAGTCCTAACAGCCAGATTGCATTTTGAAATAATTCAGCATAAATGAGTGTATCATTGTTTTATGTGATGTCTTCCACCTGTTCATTTCCTGCTATCTTTGGAGCCAGACCTAGACAGCTATATTCCAGTAATACTGGCGGCTTCAGAAAGGCAAATGCATGGGCAGACATATCAGAATGCGCAGTTTTCAATGGATTTTCTTCACTAATTTCTCTAGTGCAGTCAGATCTCATATCAACAGCAGTTACTCCAATGTTTTAAGACTTTCTCCTCTACAAGCAAATTCCTTGTTATTCTCAGTCCTTCAGACCTACTTATACATATGAGAAAATTGAATAAATCAGATTTATTTAATCTCCATCAACTTGTCAATGCTTTACGTAGTTGAATCTGAAAGCCTCAGTCAACAAACAAGGGAAATACATACATGGAAATGGCACCACATTTCACCCATCCTGACATGCGAAAGCACATTTAAACACAAGTATATATTCTAATACACGCTGCAGCTGAATATTTAAAGTATTAACATATACTTAATGAATTTGTGATAAAAGGTCATTCATAAGCAAATACTGATATAGATGGTTTCCATTTTTTCCACAAAACCTTTAATACATCAATCAGAACACGGATTACGCATACAAAAAAAAAAGAAGATAGACTGGCACAGAAGAAAAGCGGCAATTTGGCAGCTTCTCCACAAACAAAGATTAAAGCACACAAGCTCTAGTGCATACAAGAAACAAGATAAATAACCCGAAAAGGTCACAGAACATACTCTGAGATCTCTGGGTACTTATGTAATAAAAGATAAAACCTGCTTCTGTGAATAAAGCTGACTAACTACAGTTTTCTGTTGCAAAACCATTTTAAACGTACAACAGCATGGAAATCATTGTATGTGCTGCAATATTTTTCCAACAGGAATGGTTTTCTAATCCAGAGAGAAGCAGTGGTTGCCACAATTAAGTGGCACAAATGTCTTCAAGAAGTTCTGCTCTATACATGATGCTACTGGTAACTTTCATATTGGATTTCTATTTCCGCTATTGCATCACTTCACATTGCAAAAGATCAGGCATAATAAATCACCATAGGCCTAGTGCTAATAATATGGTCTTCAAGCTACAAATGCAGATTCCTTAAAAAGGAGAAATCAGCTGTGAAGCTCAACAGGAGTTTTCTGCCATACTTATTCATACACTGGGTAATGCTAATTTTATATTATTCCCCTTCCTGAATCTATCAATGGAAAAAAAAAAAACCACAAGAGAAGGACTCAAAGTGCAGTAAAATAATATTTTTTTTCAGCCACATCACCCATGGTTGGCTATATTCAATTATGTCCTTCCAATAAAGGAATAAAATACAAGCAGAGAGGGTTCAGGTTTAATAGAGTCTGTATTTTACTGCAGATTTGCTTCATACATAGATTGAAATATAACAGATTTCTCTCCATCCTTACTATCTCCCTTCTTCCAATTCTGCCTGAAGCCATAGGGCTGGGTTTTTTTTTTGGAAGCAAGAAATATTTTTATGCTTTCCATAGCCTTCCCTGCCTCCTTCTTCCCAGCAAGTACTTTAGCATTTCACTACACAAACATTCATAGATGTTTAATTTATCTAATGTAAATACAGTTCTGTTAACCAATCTAACTAGTCTCTTTCACCTGAACCAACCTTGCTGCTACTCTGCTGAGAAAGTGATTAAGTTAGCAGTGTTTTCAAAACTGAAAAAAGTGGCAGGTAAGGCTCCTTCAGGCATCCTTCTGGGGATGTCTGCAGCTCTGCTCTCTCCTGACTGCAAACAAAGTCAACTCTCACATTCTTATCTGCCATCCACACATCCACTGAAGAAAGCAAACCCTTGTACCAAGGAGCCAAGCGTGCTCCACCTGCAAGCTGGAGCAGCTGAGCATCTACAGCTGCTGACCAGAAGCAGCAGAGCACATGGCACAAGAAGAGTACACAGTGCTACCACAGTGGCTTGCTGGCATGCAGAAGTTGAAATGGCAGAAGCAGCAAACACATGGTCACCAGCATGAAAGCATTAGAGATACCTGAGGAGGGGGAATGGGACAGAAGAACCCCAGAACTAGTAGAAGCTGGAAATAAATAAAATCAAGAGGAGACCAGAGCCAAAAGATGCAATTATGACCAGCTGCAAAGTCTGCTAGAATCCTACATTTACTTCAGTCTTGGACACAGAAGGTAACAGTCAACTGCTAAAATGTTGGATGACAGATAATATGTTTAATATTATCAACCAACCAAAACAAAGAGTACATATAACTGTATACTGCCTGTATATAGTCTGTAGAAGTGTACAGACAAAAACAGGAAATGCCACAGTATCCTAGATGGATAGGTTTTAAAGAAAGAGTAATAATAATAATAATATAGGTCCACAAAGTAACAAGGACAACTCTTAGAGATCTCCCAAATCACTTATGCCCTTCAGGATTTGCCCTTTGTAGGAGCCGAATAAAGACTTTTCTTTCTTCTCTTTTTTTGCAGAAGTGCTAAGCAGTTGCCACTACTACAGAGGTACCAAGATACTGACCACATAAAGCAAAATTGGCCAAGTACTTGTTCAAAGAAGGGTTTTGACTTTTCTCTAAGGATAACAGAAAAATAGTTTGTTTTTAAATTAATTTCAGACCAGACTTGAGGGGGAAAAAGAAGGGGGGCTCTTCTTATTAGAGAGGGCTACAAAAATGCCCAGTACCATTAAAAACAAAAACAACAACAAAAAACAAACAGGTCTGCTCTTCTCAGAGAGTGGTGAGGTGCTGGCACAGGCACCCAGAGAAGCTGTGGCGTCCCATCCCTGGAGGTGCTCAAGGCCAGGTTGGATGGGGCCCTGGGCAGCCTGAGCTGGTGGGGAGCAGCCCTGCCCACAGCAGAGGTTGGGGCTGGGTGGGCTTTGAGGTCCCTTCCAACCCAAACCATTCTGTGATTGTACAATACTTGTCCAACTCCGCACATGAAGATCTAGATGTTCAAATGCTTTGGCCTTAGTCATTTCATTCCTCAATTCCAATTCTGTAAACAGAAAAAAATCCACCTAATCTTACAGCACAGAAATGTAAAAGAAATTCATGATATTTTTAAGCATGCAAATACTGCAATATGAATGTCACAGAGCAACCGTGAGAAAACAAATGATTCTGTATGCATTGCAGAATGCAAGCACACACTAGGTAATCTGAAGCAGAGATGGCATAGGCAAAATATACTAAGCAGCTATCTTGTTGTCAGAGCACTATCCTGGCTGCACAGGAAGAAATACTGAAGATCCATGAGGAAACAAAGTGTGGAAGGAAAGATGCCCTGCCAGCAGCATGAGGTATCAACCCCACCACTGCCCACAGCGTTACAGCCCTCTGTGTCATACCACATGACATGTAATGGCCCCAGCCTCATTCAGGGGCACTGTCCTGGCCCCATGCTGCCCTTGCACTGTGCAATCAGGGAGCAGCTCTGCCCCACCAAGCAGCCTGGCCTGGCCCACAGGTGCTCCCATTGCTCAGCAACAACCACACATCAGTGTGTGCTTAATGCTATTTTGGCTCACACCAGAACAACCAGCAAGCAAATCTTACAACAGAGTAGCTCATCAAAATGACAGTTATTTAAGCAATGTATGATGGAGCTAACGTAACATATCACAGGCTTTCTCCCAAAAGTCCTAATTATTTCTCTAATTGCCAGTATCAGTGTAAGAAAAACATTGAAGCAAATTACAACAAGAAACATGAAATTATTTTTTATCAAATGTACACACCTCAATGAGCTCTCTATCTTACGTTTCCACTGAAGTATGTTGGATTTCAAAATGCAGTCCTTTGAAAAGAGTTACTCAGAATTTAATGAGCAAACACTTTGTAAATATTGTAGTTTCTAAATAATTTATATTGATGATATATTAATAATTCCACCTCATATTTGCTAATTTATTAATAGTAATTAAATCACCAATAGTATAATATTTAGCAATTATCAAACACCTAGATCCTCCAATAAATGGGAAAGGGACTGACAGAGGCATCTTTCTCTTCCACATTTAAAAACGCATGTTTTGGCCAAATTTCTCACCGAACTCCCAGTTCTGAGCAAGCTTCTGTAAATCTCACAACTATTTTGCTGGGATTTGTTTGTTTCTTTGTTTTCTGAGATGGGTTAAGACTAAGGAAAAGAAAGCTAGTAACAGAAAAATGAAAATAACGACAGAAATAAATTAAGTCCAATGTAGATTCTTCTCAGCTACCAAGAGAGGACGTATGGCATGAGAGCAGCAGGGCAATGCAAGGAAAACACTGCAAGCTCATAGAGCACAACCTCACAATCTCAGTTTGTGGCAAAGCAGCTCTAAAAGGAAGACTCCCAAGAAGCACTGAGCTGCTTCATAAAATATTTCAGTTTACAGAAATGTTCCCACTGGACCTAAGTTCGGAGGAGAGATGGCAGCAGGTCAAGTGGGGAGATCTCTTCCTTATATTCACTCCTGGTGAGACATATCTGCAGTGCTGGGTCCAGTTCTCTGTTCCCCAGCATGAAACAAATATGAACACACTGGAGTGAGTCCAGCAACAGGCCATGAAGATGATCATCTGACATATTAGGAAAGGCTGATAGAGCTGGGACTGTTACACCAGGAGAAGAAAAGGCTCAGGATGTTCTTATCCATGAATAGAAATACCTGGTGGAGAAAATAATGACAGCAAAGCCAGATCCTGCCCAGTGATGCCCACAGAACCAACGAGAAGCAATTAGGCACAAACTGAAATACAGGAAATTTCATTAGATGTAAGAAAGCATTTTTCTTTACAGTGATGGTGGCTGGACACTGCAACAGAGTGCCCAGAGTGGTTGTGGAATTTCTGCCTTTGGAGATCCTCAAAACAAGACTGGACATAGTCCTGAGCAATCTGCTGTTGCTGACCACGCCTGCAGAAAAAGGTTGGGCCAGATGACTTCCAGAGATGCCCCTCCAGACTCCTCCACCCTGTGATTTTGTATATATTAAGGTAAAACCATCCTGCTTCATGCCAAGTAGGGATGGAAGTACAGCATACATACAACAAACACAAGGACTGTTAGAATTTTGCCTCTAACTAAAAGCTACATTGAGCAGGCAGAAATAAAAGAGGTAGAGCCTTTGCTTATAAGCTGTTGGGCTTGATCGCCTCTTTTCAAGGTCCCTTTGCTGTCTGATGAGATGAAATTTCATTAAAAAGCCAATTCTTGGATTGAAAGGAAGAGTTAAGTAAGTCAAGGGGGGTAATCTTGGCCTCAAAACTGGGAAATGGCTTGATTTTTATCTCATTCTCTTTAAACACATTCTATCCCTGCTATTTCTCCCCCAAAAATGCATTTATTTCTCTAATTTCCTTCTGCATGCTGTTTAATCTTTTGCATCCATCTGAAACAACCTTCCCCTGTCATCACTGTATCCTGAATTACAAGTAGGTGAAATTCCTGACAAAATAATTTAAGGGCTATTGCCACAGTATAGTCACTGCTTCCTACTTAACTGTTTCACACTAATTTCTATGTTTTGCTCAAAAAACAAAAGGCAGTGTCATCCACAACTGTAATAAGACCTCCACGGTAAAGCCATAATTGGCCTTCTCTTTCAGGGATTGTGAGTACTTTATAAAGAAATGTTGGCAAAAACATATGCAAACAAGCACATCTCACCAGGACTCAGCCCAGGAATGCTTCTGGGTGAGATTTCACATCTGGGTTTGTAAGAGCTGGAGCAATTTAGCATAACCTGCAAATTAGGGATTTACAGCAGTTACCTTTAAAAAGTTGTAACTAGAGTACAGGCAGGACAAAAACAGGTGTACTCTTTCTAAGAGTAAGTGACTTCATTTTTTCTTCCCATTGGTCATTTTCTTCTATCTCTTCATTGTGTTCACTTGCTTGGCTATTTCCTCCTCAGCTATCTTACAAATTCAGTCTAAAAGTGGAATTTCTACCAGGTTTTAACTATCTTGCTACTACATATATTCAGGATCACTTTGAGTTGTGCTTTGAATACTAATCCATATAAACCATGGGATTTTCTACATGCATTAAATTAATGCCATTCCTATAGTCTCTAGTGCTTTTTCCCCATTGTTCTTGCACAGACGTCTTCAATGGATTTCCACCCTTTCTCAGAATGTAAAGCTATTTTTACAGGCATGGCCTGAATCATTTTAAACTAAGTGATACTAATTCCGCAAAATAAGAATGAAAAGCAAAGAACTCATGTTTAAGGCTCATATTCTCCTTCCAACTCAGCACCAGAGAGAATGCAGAATTTAATTTGTCAGCACGTAAGCTTAGCTATTGTGTGAAGAAGAGAACAGAAGTAAATCAACTCTGCAAATTCTCAGTCAAACTCACTTTATAAAAACACTTATGCTGCCCTACTGGTCTAGAGCTGGACTGCAGACAAATGCTCTTCAGCTTCAAGCTGTGACATCTGAGGAGCCTGATCCTTCCTACGCTCCTTCCTACAAGATCATACAAGATTTTTTTTTTTCATGAGATCTACAAAATCTTACCTCATTTTTTCTGCATCCTGACTCTCTACAACACCCCTCCATCCTGCTGCTTCTCTGTAGTAGTTAAAAAAAAACATCTACTATGCAAAAGATGTAAAACAACTCAGACCATTTTGACCTCCAAAGGATCAAGGAAAAGAGCAGGCAAGCAACTCCAGCACCTCAGCAACTTTGCGCAGTTTGATGCCATACAAGCACAAGTTTCTTCTTCCGCTGCAACTGAAAGATAATGTGCAGAAATCACTTAACAGCCACGTGGTAACTAACTCTAAGGAGTCACCATTCTCTTGAAACTCTTCTTTCCAAGTATATTGCAAGGTATAAAAGCAGCAATTCTAGAACAGTGAAACTTACTTACATGTTGATCTTTAGAAAATCCCAGAACCTGCTATTAATATATAGATATGGTTTGTTCAGCAACCCCTTTTGATGATGTGTACAAGGTTGCTAGCAGACTACTAACAACAACAAAAACTATCAAGGCAGCAAAGAGCACAAAGACATTGCCCGGACATTACAGTGAGCACCTTTTTAACTGTTCAGAGAATATGTTCCTGGCTTACAGTCTATTCAGCTTGCATAATCCCCTTCAGATCAATGTATTCACAGGGAGAGACAATGAAGTTCACAGACTTTTCTCATGTACTCAGAGCTGCAAAAGCTGCATTATCCATACAACATACTCATCAGAGCATTCCCGCTTGGATGCCTTAAAAACTATTTTCACTCTTCAAGTGAAAATAAATAATAGTTTCACATCTATGCTTCAACCAACTCCTAAGCAGACAGGAAGAAGAGATGACCAAACTGTAAGAGTTCAGATTTTACAGAGCACAGCCCATGTAAATACTCCACAGTCTTGGAAGATTGGGTGATAGTAAGTTAAATAAAAATAATTATTCTATCATTCCTAATTCAATGATGCCTTTCTGTTATATCATGCAACACTGGCAGTGACTCCACTACTTGGGTTGCTTGCGTGCTCTTTTCCTTAGTTAAGCATACTTTCTCAAAATTTAGCACTGTATGGGTTAAGAAATATGTGTCTCAAGAAATGAGATATCCTTAAATCATCCACAGACTGGCATCATTCCTAAATGTAAATCATGTCTTTTTGGAGTGTAACTTTCAGTGGACTTCTGAGAGGCAACCTTCCTGTAACACGTCTTCTACTGAAGTGGACCACTAACAGCAGAACACATCAACACATCTTCTTTAAAAATTAAAGAGAAAACAAAAATAGTCTTGGAGCCTTCTAAGCTGATTTCAAAGAGTCTTCAGCTGAGTACCTTCAAAATGACAGTTCTCCTTTAGTTTCCTGGATTAGCTTATTAAACCTATGAGCATAACATTGGAAACAGCACATCTAAGGTAATAAAGCAAATAGCTGCAGACATGAAATCCGGAGTTCTACCTCAACAATAAACAGAAAAAAAAAAACCCACTAAGAATGCAAGAGAATAAGACATTTGTGGCTTTACTTTTTTCATTACTGCATTCAAAATATCACTTAGCTACATCATACTCCTTGAATAAGCAAATGCACCCAAAATTAAAAACCTCAGAAGATGACTATACTCTTGAAATATTAATCTGAGCAGGAAGCAGTTTGTACATGTCAACAGGTCTTTGGAACTAAAATATTAATTGTCTACATCAAGGAAAACAATGTGAAGTTTAATCAATACCTCATCAGTGTCCTTGCACATTTGTCATTAGTGACTAGTTTTATGCTCATCTATGCTCATCACATAGTTTGTATTATTATGAAAAGAATACATAATTTATAAAATGACAAATACTAAGAATTTTTACAAATATAAACTATGTACTCTTACATAAATATGTACATGTAGTATTTGTATACGTCTCTCTCTCTCTATATATATATATGGAAATTAGCAACCCTGCAAATCAGCATTCTCATTAAAAAAAAAAAAAAAACTTTACAAACATGCTATAGGACCTACATTATGACCCAAGAGTTTTACTCAATAAACTGCATTTGAATAAGCTCTTACAAGAATTAAGCTCTCAGGTATCCAACAGATTTAGTCTGTACAATGACGCATAAATCATTCTTGATTCATAAGTAACATTGCCAAACTTACAAATCAAACACACTGACCGAACTGGTTTACTAAGCCTGTTATTTGAAGTTGACCTATACATTCGGTTTTGTTTTAAAAGGCCTCATGCCAAGCACTGGTTTTACTAACCCTTTTCACTTCTTCAGTAGGCATTTTGCTCATTTCCCTCTCTTCTAGCCTTCATTAGGCTCATTATTTCCTACTCTTTATGCACATGCTTCTAACAGAATAAGGTGCTCCAACTTAATGCGTTTGACCTCAATATTTCCATGGTTCCAGATTAGCCTTCAGGATATAAACATAATACTTTGGCAATAAGGTCTTCATTTGTGCTCCCTCTTCTGGCTTAGCAGGCACATCACATATCACAACAACATCACAATAATGCGGAAACTACCAAAACAGCTTTTCCCCCCCAGAATCAAAGCAAAGCCATAAGGAAAGTTCTTCCAATCTACAAGTTATGTCTCACTGTACTAAGAGCACACCACAGAAAATACAGATCAGTAACCATGAAAGTTATTTATCTTATTTCACTGCTCAACACAAAAGGACCACATACTCAACTTCCAAGGACAGCACAGAAACAGCTTCCAGTTTATTTTTAATCCTGTCCCACTGTTAATTTTAGCTCTGTAAAGTTGGTGCATATAACAGAAAAAGCAGCACTACATCAGGGAAAAAAAAGCAAATCATTAGAAGTTCATATTTGGATATCTTTCTGGCATAAGAGACGTTCATTTTTAAGCTTAGAACACATTTTAATCATTTTTATATATATTTTCATAATTAAACCAGTAACTTACTAGGGTTGTTGGGTTTTTGTGGTTGATGATGTTTTGCTTTAATTAGTATTGACACTGGCATCAAAGAACAAGAGGAAAAGGAAGGGGACAAAAAGTCAACTGCACGGTAGCTTACCCTTCCATTGCAATGTTGTACTGCACTGGAGCTCTATTTTGAGAAAACCATAGTTGCCAGTACTGGAGCCTTCTTGTATCATTTTGGTAGAAGCTGTCAAAACAATATTTTGACAGCTATGTTCTTCGAAATCCTTCTGGATTTGGAAGATTTTGTCTGGCCTTGTTTTAAAATAAAATGGAAATCTGTGACTGTCCTCTAATAAAAGCACTTAACATTATCTCCAAGTGGGAGAAGAGAGGGAGTAAAATAACCTTTGGTTTTCTCTGGAATGTATGAGATATGTGCTACTGTGAGTAGGCCAAAGACAAAGGATGAGGTAGGGAGAGCGGAACAGCATTTAGGCACCTCTGTCCAAAAGCACAACTTGAGAGTTTATTAATGGCAGCGTTGGAGGGAAGCAGCAGAAACCCACCAGTTAGTGGGAACACTGGCAGTAGGGAGTCCTAACCCAGTCTCTACTCCCAGGACTGCCCACACGACTGTGTTAGAAAGAGAGAGAATAAAAACCACAGCTGCCTAGGAAAAGAGAGTGGAAACAGAGGACTCCCGTTCCCGAGGCAGGGGACCCTACTAATTAGGACTGCTTAACAGTCAGCCATTACATTCTTTACAGCTCCATTTTCATTCTTGTATTTGCAGTCATTCTTTCTCCCTGGAACACCCTAATGCCTGGTACTCAGGAACAACAGATGTTGGTTCAGACATCCAGAGGGCATATGAAACACGCAAATCCAAAGGACAAAAACTCTCAAATACCATTGTTGCTAATGATGCTTTCTACCAGCTACAGCCAAAGTGTTTCCCATCAGGGACATCTGGTATTCTGCACTAGCCAACATGAACTTGTCTGGAACGCTTAATAACATCAGGAGTTATGTGTAAATTCTCATATTTAAAGATATTTTCTGAGAGAACAAAGTTACTTGACACTTGCAAAGCTTAAGAGGTCACTAACATTTTAGAAACTGAGTTATTCAACTGTTCTACTTTCTGAAGATATTTGTTCAAATGTAAGTGATTCTACATGGCTTGTACACAAACAAGTCCAGAAATGGTTCTTACAAGCTCACAGAGATGGCAAGTTAACGTATGTGAAACCACCTAACATTACCTCACTTTTACATACCATGTAGCAAATGTAGGTGGCTTACCTCTTTGCCCTCTGTGTGTTCTGAATTCTTATGCAGTTCTTATAGATAAACAGACATTTAAACTATAAAAGAAAAAAAAAATCCCAGAGAAATCTAAATGCAAACTATCATAATGTAATTTACCATCAGCCAGTCAACAGCACATCTTCCAGATTCTCAACTCTTTAACTGTATTATCCTCTCTTTATGGAAAAAAAAAAATGTGATAAAATTCAATTTTTCCTTTCTGCAGCATATACACAGACTGCTAGATACTGTAAACCTTGCTAAATTGCAGTTTCTATTAAGTATTATGCCCTGTAGTCTGTAGAAAATGGATGAGAAGACTTTTCCCAAGTATGCTTATGAATGCTATAAGGTATGCATTTTCTTTGAGGTAATATATTAGTAAGCCCAAATACAGTAACTACCAACACAGCAAAGAGTTTTAAAAGCTTTTCCTCATCTACATGTTCATACTGTCTGAGATTTGTAGTAGACTGATCTTCCAACCTTTCTTGCCTAATTTAATCAACTAAAAGTTGAATTACGATCCACAGAAGTGTATAATCTAATACATTGTATTATAGATCAGACTCAAAACTTCCAGAAAAATCTGACTCTTGATGGTACTGAAGTCTTGCAAAGAACGTAACTACTGATAAGAAGTTCATTTTTACTGGATATACTGTTGTAAAAACCTTTTTTTT